>NC_080391.1:24320135-24620135 GCF_028751815.1 Salvia miltiorrhiza
ATACAAAGCAGAATATTTTGCTGCTTATGTGGATTCGGGAGCAGGAATCTGTACAGCAAAACGAGGAGTCTTTCCAGCAGAAGTTGAAGAAGATCTACCTCGAATTGCAGGAAGGGATTTCTCCAAAAAGATTTTACTCTTATCAAAGGGAGTAAAACAAACGGAAATATTAATCGGCGGAGCAGGACAGACACCTTGGTACAAGGTCAAAACTCCACCAATTTATTTCCATGATACCGGAGCAGATATATTATTTGGAAATAATTTTCTGCAAAGCTTCAAGAGGTACATACAGGACAATGAGGCCAGAAGGCTAGTGTTCACAACCAATTGTGACCACAAAATCATTGTGCAAAGGCTCAATGGAGCTTTTCATCGATCGATGCCAATCAAATTCCGCAGCAAGCGTGGTGATGATGGCAGACTCCGGCGACCCCAGATGAAGGATCAAAGGAGATTCGGAGAAGTTTTGCTCAAATGCAGAACTGAGGGATTCCCAAATCTCTCTGAGGAAGAAACTCAAATCCTCAAAGTATCCCTGATATCACACAAAGATATCAAGGAAGAAGAACATGTGTCCATGGCCGACGTCAAAAGGAGGATTCAGAGGTGTTACCATGAGAATCCTTTGGCATGGTGGGACAAGAACCAGCTCAGAGCAACCTTGAAAGTTAAAACTGGAAAGGAGCATGAGTTCGTAAGGTTCAGACCTATCCTGATGAACCCTCGAGATCAACAGGATATGATGAGAATAATCAAGGAACACCTTGATTTAAAGCTGATCGAAGAAGGAAGATCACCCTACAGCAGTCCGGGATTTCTGGTGAGAAATCATGGGGAGATCAAGCGAGGAAAACCAAGACTGGTCATTAATTACAAAGGAATTAATGATATTCTTGAGTTTGACGGATATTTCATCCCAAGCAGAGAACACCTTATCAACTGCATCAGAAGTGCAAGGGTATTCTCAAAGTTCGATTGCAAATCAGGTTTCTACCAGATTCGCATGGAGGAAGGAAGTAAGAAGTTCACAGCCTTCTCAACTCCTCAAGGACATTATGTTTGGAATGTCATGCCAATGGGGCTAGCCAACGCGCCTCAGATATTCCAAAGGAAGATGGATAATCTCTTCAAAGATTATTCTTCGTTTATGTTTGTTTATATTGATGACATTCTCATTGCATCAAAGAACATTCATGAACATATCAGGCATCTGGAGATCTTTGCGGATGTTTGTCAACAAGAAGGACTTGTGCTGTCTGAAAAGAAGGCAGTCATAGCCACCCAAAAGATGGAGTTTCTGGGGATTGAGATCGATGAATCTGGAATCATTCTACAAGATCATATTGTGGAGAAGGTCCAGAATTTTCCAGAGGATCTCAAGGAGAAGAAGCAGCTCCAAAGTTTTCTCGGAGTTGTCAATTTTGCAGGGATGTTTATCAAAAACCTTGCAGAACACAGAAAGGTCTTCAGTCCACTACTGAAGAAAGATGTTCCATTCATATGGAAGGAGGAACATCGAGAGGGTATGAAGAAGTTGAAAGAGATTTGCAAAAATCTCCCGAAACTTTCGATACCACAAGACGAGGATGATTTGGTCCTCTACACCGACGCGAGTGATTCATGGTGGGCAGCAGTACTCACAAAGATCACCCCTTTTGGAGAAGAACCTTGCAGATATTGTAGCGGTCTTTTCTCCAACGACGAGACTGTGCGATGGCACATAAACGAGAAAGAGTTTTTTGCAGTTAGGAAGGCGTTCAAAAAATGGCCGCTATTCTTACTTGCTAAAAAATTTGTTTTGAAAGTAGATAACACTAACGTTAAAGCTTTCTTAACTAAAAAGATTGAATCTAAACCTGAAAAGGCTAGATTGATTAGATGGCAAGCAGAATGCCAATATTATGATTATGATATTGTCGTTTTGAAATCTGATCAGAATGTTCTTGCAGATTTCCTTACAAGGGATGGAGCTCCCTGAAGTGGAGGCCATCGAGGCAATACAGGGGCAGCTCTTTGAAAGTCTAGAGCTGCTACAACAAGAGTGGCACAAGTGTGTGCTACATACCAAACAAGCAGGAAAGATACAAGCGGCTGACGAAGCCAAAGTATCTAGCCAAATCGATGTCTGTTTCATGAAGATGTTCAATCTTCAGGAAGCAACCAACAAGCCGCTCTTGCGCGCTGTCCGTGAAAATCGGGCTAAAGCAATGCTTTCCGTACAGGGCGGATTACCTGTAGCAGGGGATTCAAGTACCCCTAGCACAAGTCCTGAGACAATGGTTTCACAGCCAGACTCTCGAGAAAAAGATGTTGTTAAGGGGTCACACCCTGAATCAACATGTCAACCCTCCACCTCTGGGGTAAAAGAGGGAGAGATCAATCTTAGGCCCATGACAGGCCAAGTTAAGGTTGATACTGACTTTATTGAAATTTCTCCCTCTTGGCAGGTGTACCAGGACAGGTGGGAGAAACTTCTCATAAGGAAGGGCATTAATCCGGGAAATTGCCGGGTTGATGTTGCCGGAAAATATCCAAGGGTTTGGACGACTCCAGGAGCCAATCCAAACGATGTCAAGGAATGGTATGAGTTTGGGGCTTTGGCCTCAGTTTATACCACCGCCCCAGCCTTCACCGAAATCAAGGGTCTACCAAAATGGATCCAGAAAACGGTGTTCGACACATGGGAGAACAACGAGTCCCTCAAAAGGGGAGATGTTCTGGAATTGTACTGTTTTAGTGCAGCACCAGAGCCAGTCGGAAAAGGAATCCGTGAAGCTTTTCACTTCATTAAGCTTCGGAGACCTGATATGGGAGCCCTTAACAGGATCAAAGTTCCCGACTTCCAGGCCGCAATCGTCTCAACATTCACGGAGGATCAAATCTCCACTAGACGAGCATGGGGTCTATGGGTCTGTCTTACAGAGATGGACAAAATGAAGTCCAGATTCAAGTTCTATCAAAGCTCGGATCTGGGAACGTTCCTAGTTAATACAATGACAGGAACAACAACTCCTTTTGCCGAAGAATCCTTCGAGAAGAAACGGCAAATGATTTGGAAGAACAGGATTGCGGGGAGCCAGGAGACTCGTCGCAAGTTTTGCAATATGGCTCATCTAGGCCATTGGAACGATAAAATCTGCGATCAATGCTCATCGCAGAAGGAGCCAGAATTCGGCAAAGGATTCTTTCCAAAGCCGGATAAAAGGAGGTTCAGGTCTGATGAACATGACAAGCATCGGACTCCAAAGGGAAGGACACCTCGGGCACCAAAAAAGTAAGGTGGCCGACAAAACTTTGTGAATCATGTGATTCACAGCAAGGATCGCACCCACAAAAGAAACGACAAAAGTGGGTGGAAGAACAGGAAGACCACTCACCAAACGCTCCAGGACAAAAGTGAGTGGAAGGAAAAGCAGCCGGCCCCTGCCAGCATTATCACAAGACGATAAGGCAAGGGTCCAGCACCATGTGATGCCACTAACAAGTGTCGGCAATAATGGCCAACAAAAGGAGGTGGATGTCACATTCAAAGCAGCTGGCCACGAAGATGGAATCCGAGGCCAACAACCAAGCAATAATAGAGGGGTTCAAACCTCTATATAAACCCAAGTGCTGGAGAGAAGAGAGGCATCGGAAAATTCACAACATTTTCACACACCACTTCCTCTCTCTAGAAATTATCTTTGTAATTTTTAATTTTAGTTTTCAAAGTTTTTCGTTTTAGTTTTAGTTCCTTTTTATTTTTATGTACACAAGGATTAGCTACTATGAGTAGCTAAAACAAGTTAGTCTCCTCCCTTGGGGAGTATTTTATGAAATAAATTAAATTTTATATAATTCCTCTATAAACGCTTAGTTTTTGTCCAACTATTCCGGTTTAGTAAAAATATTTTCTTTTCATTTTTCAACAAAAATATTTGGAGTCGATACACAGTAAAGGAGGGAAACTGATTCCTGAAGGTGACCATTCGGCGAAAGCCGGAACACAGTGAAGGAAGAAGGTTGCAACCATCACTTGCGAGTGTGTGGTTGGACGAAGGCCGTGGAGGCAAGAAGTCCGTAAAACGCGATAAAAGCTCCGGAAGGTGACCAGTCGACAAAAGGTATACTGTTGATTTATGATTTGAATTATTTAGAAGTTGTACGGAAGCATGTTGGGCCTGATTATGTCTTAATTGATTTTTGATAATTTGAACATGAAATGGTTTATTGATGGATTTGTTGAGTATTGGTTGAGGGGTAGTTTTGGCATTAATAATGAGGGGATATGGTTGATAGGTGTTTTGTGAAAGTGAGTATTTTTGATAGATAAGTTATGAAGGTGGGTATTTTAAATTTTGACCCAAAGTGAATTACATGTGCCTCCCACGGTCCCACCAACCCACAATTAATTGCACACCAACTTCACGCCACGCCTCCTTCCTCAATCACACGCTGACACCTTCAAGGCGACCACCTTCATAAAAAAAGGTTATAGAGACTATTCTCATCCGTAAATTTCTTGGTCAACGAAACACTCATAGGTAAAAGTTGGGTCGACGGTAGAAAGAAATCATAGAGGTAAGTGAGTAACATGGAACCTTTCAAGACCAGGCATTACCTCAACATTACACAAATCCATGTGCTTCACAAAAAATCTTACGTCCACCTATCTGTAGCTTATTTATAACTAATACGCTCCTCCCGTGCGGTGCACGGGCCATGAAATATTTATTTTATTTTAAAATTCTAAATTATATAAAAATATCATCATTTATGAATTAAATTAACTATTAACAAAAAATTATGTTAATTTAAATATTTGTATTTGATTTAAAATAGTGTATCATAATTATTTTATCAACTTAATGAGTAGGAGTATAATTTTAAATTAATTGATTATTATATAATAATAAATAAATTTACAGATAATTTTTTGTTATTTGATTATTATTTTCTATTAAAATTAATAAATATTTTTATAATATTGTCTCGATATTTGTTGATAATAGTGTATCCTATTTTTTATTAAAATTTTTAATTTAAATATTTTTATGTTATGTTTGATAAAATAATTCAACAAATAAACTTAATATTTTTTTTATATATCAAAGAAAAAGAGAAGAGAAATAAATTTTGTAGGAGAAAGAGATACAAATAGAGATAATATAATAACAACTTGAGCTGAATAAAGAGAAAAAAAAATGTAGAAAAAGAGAGGAGAGGGAAAAATAATTATTTTAAAATTTTAAATTATAATAACTTATTTATTTCAAATTCATATTTATTGAATTTGACATCAAATTGAAGATCTTATCACGATCTTTAATTTGAGATACATATTGAATATATTTTCGTAAATCAAATATGAAGATTTTTAGAAAATCAAAGAAGTATGAAAAATAGAATAGAAGAGAGAGAAATTTAGAATTGGAATGAGGAAAGAGAAAATTTGAAAAAAAATGTTGATTTGTGTTCTCTTCTATTTATGCTCTTATTTGTACGTAACTTCTATCTTAGTTATTGTTTTCTCTCTCATCTCTCCCCTCTCTCTTTTAATTTCTAAAATATTGTCCTCAATTCATGTTGTAATTGCAAAAATACCATAAAATTGGTGGGAAAAAAACTGGTATTTTATATTATATATAGATTTCACGCTAGGCAGCATAAACCCCACACCTAAACGCTTCCAAGTTCTGTCTTTCATCACAAAATGCCCATAAACTAGGTAAAGTAATATTAATATATACTAACCGATCTGGTTCGACAGAACCGAATGAATTTTACTTTACAAAAGCAATGCCACTTGGTTCGGGCTGCTATGTGGAGGGGCAAGGGGCATTCACTTCAAAAGTCTAATCGCAACTAATTTAATGACACATGATTATTCAACTTCAACATCTACATAGGGCAGGGGCCATTAACTTCAAAAGTCTACTCAACTGGGTGCATTCTTTTTTTAAAAAAAAATTGTGAAATCTGCAAAGTATAGACTATAGTAATAATATATATATCTTCTGTGTTTGAGGTGAAAAAAATAGTAGAATAATACTCTTTCCGTCCTATGAATCTTGAGTTACTTTTTTTTTTCGGTCGTCCCACGAATCTTGAGTCATTTTCTTATATGACAAAACAAAATCCCTTTATTCACATTTTCACTTTTTGACCTATCACACGTAACACTCTAAATACTAGTATTTTCTTAATTCTCGTGCCGAAAAAAATTGCCTCAAGATTCGCGGGACGAAGGGAGTATAATATATAGCACAAATTTTGCACTCAATCTTTTGAACTTTTCTTGGTATACATAATCATTACGGTCACAATTTCTTTTTAGTAGTCCTTTATAAAATTGTCAACTTATGAGCAGTTTACTCCATCACCATAAAATTGACAGTCGACCACAAGTTATCCCATGGCTTATCCTGCTGTGATTTCTCTCAAGCAAACACTGCACCGCCTTCTCCACTCTTCTCATCACACATTCCTCAACACTCGAAAACTCTTGAAATATGCATACAACCAAACTATATCCCTACAACAACTTCTCAAAAGATTGGACGACTGCCGCACCCAAAATCTGGATGCTGTGGACGAACAAATTAGAGAGGAAACGCACAAACTAGAAGATCTGCTCGAATTCCACGACTCCAATCACTTCCTCCGCCGAGAAACGAACAAGAGAAAAGAAATATCTGCAAGCTGCCAAAACTCTGAAGAAATAAGTCAAGGAATCCAATCCTTCTGCAAAACGGTGGATAAGATCACCAAGGATTCCGTCGCAGAAATCGGCCATTTTTCGCCTGAGCAAGAACACGACGCTGATCTATCTGATGCGCAAAAGGGTACAATTTCAGTCGATTACGACGGGGTAATGCATCATCTTACTCAGAGAATGAGGCCTAACGACTTCGGAATTTTCCAGATCAACGGCCTGCCCGGCTCCGGCGCAACCGTCGCCGCCGCCGCCGTTTTCGAAGATCTGAAGCACTGCTTCGACTGCCGCGCGAGGGTCCGCGTGGGCCCCAGATACGAGTGCAAGGAAATCCTTCTTGGCATTCTTGCTCAAATAAATGAACCCAATGAGTTGCTTATCGGGAAAGGAGAAGCTGAAATCGGCGAGTTTTTGTACGCGAGTTTGAAAGGCCGGAAATATTTGATCTTGATGGATGACGTACGCGACGTAGAGGTTTGGAAGCTTCTGGAGAGTTCATTTCCAGTGGAAGAAAATGGAAGCGCAGTGGTGTTGACTACGACGAGGCAGCAAAGCCAGCTGCTTGAAATTCGAAACAGGTTTATGATTTACAACATGGCCTGTCGCGATGAAGAGTCGTGGTGGTTTCTGTTTCGTAGTAATTTGTTTGGTCAGGAGCCGTGCCCTACCCAACTGGAGGAAGCCGGGAAGAAGATTGTGGACAACTGTAGGAGCCTTGGTGTTGTAGTGTTCACGAAATGAGTACCCATATTTTCTTTTTAATCCGTCCACGAAATGAGTACCCATATTTTCTTTTTAATCCGTCCACGAAATAAGTACCCATATTTTCTTTTTAATCAGTCTACGAAATGAGTACTCATTTTCATTTTTGACAAATGTACTCCACACAACTTTTTAATTAATACTCTCAAAATTTGAGACCGTTATTCCACCCACTACATCAAATACATTTTTTAAAATCCGTAACATCCCAAAATGGGTACGCATTTCGTGGACGAAGTAAGTAATATTTAAGAGTCAGGGGGTAATGAGCCGATTGTGGAGAAGAGGCTCTTAAATAGTGAGCCCCTCGGCTGCGGATGCTTGCTAACACAAACATGCAAAGAAGATGCATTCATTGTTTTTGGTGGTTTGATTTTTAGAATTTCTTGCATCATTCATGATTTCAACTTTTTTTGCCAGATAACTAAAATCCATGAAGATCTATCTAGTTCGAGTTACTCATTTCTAGATGAAGACGAGAGAGGTCTACTTGATGACTTGATTGACTTTTCTAGACATATAGAAAATATAAAGATGGAGATTTTCCCCCAAATGTTCTTCCCTAAAATGTCGACTATCTCATTCCTTGGAATGGCTGGTATTGGTAAGACTTGGCTCGCTAACGAATCCTTTGAAGATCCGATGGTACGGTGTTGTTTCGACCACCACGTATGGCTGAGTTTAGGCCCCGAATATGAATTTCAAGAAATCTTGGTAGATCTTCTTGCTCAAATATGTCCCCACCTTGATAAACATCAGATAAAAGGAGATGAGGAATTACGTATGAGTTTGTATGCACAACTATTGGATAAGAGATGTCTCATTGTTTTGGATGATGTATGGAGCATAAAGCCCTTGGATTACATGAAAAAGCTATTCCCAAACATCAAGGGTGTGGCCTTGCTAACAACTAGGCTAGCAAAAGTAGCACAAATTGGAGTAAGTGATCCTGTTTATAAAGTGCAGTTGTTGAATAAAGAAGAAAGTTGGGATCTTTTCTGTGAGAATGTATTTGGAGAAGATATATGCCCCTTTCATCTTGAGAAAGCCGGGAAAAAGATTGTGGACAATTGTGAAGGTCTTCCTCTTATGATCGTTACAGTCGCTAGCCTCCTATCTCCTGTAGAGAAAACAGCTGCATTTTGGAACAACGTAGCGCAGAAAAATTCTCCAATTTTCATGGCTGCATACGATCATATCTCAAAGATATTAGCTCCAAGCTATAACCACTTGCCTCGACACTTGAAAGTGTGTTTTCTCTATATTGGAATTTTCCCTCAGAATAAGGTGATCCCAAGCTCCAAGCTCATCATATTCTGGACTGCTGAGGGATTTCTCGAACCAAATTTAGGCCAAACCATACAAGACTACGCTGCAGAATGCTTGCTAGAGCTTGAAAACCAAAATCTAGTCATGGCTGCCCACAAGAGTTCTAATTTCAAGATCAAGGCTTGCAGCCTCCATTCTGTTTTCTGGCATTTATCCAATAATTTGGCAATCCAGAACAATTTTTTTCACGCCTTCACCACTCTTGCTGATATAAAAGATGAGAATATGGAGGGCCAACGCAGATTATGCATTCGAAATAGCAGCTTATTAGGCATCAAAGATGTGCACGACTCGATTGCATCCATTTCAGCTACACGTTCTCTGCTATGTGCTGCTCCGTCTCATCAGTATCCTGTCCCCGTTTGTTTTGGTTTGAGGTTGCTAAGGTTAATGGATGCTCTTGCAATTCGTCTCTACGAGTTCCCCGTTGAAGTAGTGAACTCATACCGCTTAAGATACCTTGCTCTTACATACAATGGGGGCATCCCTCCTTGCATTTCCAAACTACGGAACCTTGAGTTTTTCATTGTAAGTCGGCATCTGAGCATCATATCATCTGAAAACTCTTCGTATCTACCGATGGAAATATGGGATATGGAAGAACTGAAACACCTTCAGATTGCAGGGAGCAACCTACCAGATCCTGATCACGGTGCTGTTCTGCAGAATCTCTCGACACTCGTAGGCGTGGGCGCTCGTAGTTGTACAAAGAAAGTGCTCAGGAAAGTCTGTAGATTGAAGAGATTAGGGATTCGGATTGAGCTGGAGCCTGATGAGAAAGGCGATCCCTTCCGCTGCTTGAACCGTATATCCCGTCTGCGTGGGCTGGAATCATTGAAATGTGTGGTTGTGAATCCTGAGTTGACGGTGGAGAGCGCGCCTCCCCGTTCAATGTTCCCAGCAGGTCTTAAGAAGCTGAGCTTGAGCGGGCTCGGGTATCCGTGGGAATATATGAAGATCATTAGCCAGTTGGAGAATCTGGAGGTGCTCAAACTGCGATGCTATGCCTTTCAAGGAGCGGAGTGGGAAATGGATGACGATGATTTGTATGCACTTCGATTTCTTTTAATTGAAGACACTGATCTGGTTCGTTGGAAATTCACCACAGCGTGTTTCATACACCTCAAGTGTCTGTGCATCAAACACTGCTACCAATTGGAAGAGCTCCCGCGCGATCTGTCTACCTCTGTCGAGACAATTCAAGTAGCTGATTGCAACCCTATGGTTGAAACTTGGGCAAAGGATTTGGAAGAGCATGTAAGTAACTTTGAGAGCGTTTCTACATGGGATGCAAGAAACCTTCAAAGATGAAACTCCAGCGTTTCTGCAAGCAAAGGAACTCAAAGATCAAGAACCAAAAGCATTTGGTAATGTTTGTTTTTGTTTTTTGTCAGAGTTAGTATTTGCACCGGCACGATACACAATAATGGGCTTGAAAAAATATTCATGTATAGAGTAAGGCCACAACAAAAACTAAATTCCAACAAAAATATAATTTGAAGAAAATTATACATCCATAGACACATGATATTGGAAGTAATCTTCGAATTTGTGATATACGAAATGTTTAGATCCAATTGCACAGTCTATATTGAGTTGAAAGGTCGAAGCTCAATGCCTTCAACGATGAGGCCGCTCTTTGTGTTCCCACTCGTATCGAGCAACTGCACTTGTACCTCCCCATTTTCTTCCAAATCAACATAAAATTCTCCAACTTGTATTTCCATCCATCCATCTTCTCTATCATTTCCTTCTTGAAACTTCACCATCTTGGCTTGCTCCTCTGGATATCCGCCACCTGATGCTGATATCAACCCCAAATCAATGGTTTTTAGGGTCTGACTCCAACTTTAGAATCGAGCTTGTGATTTTTTTTTTTTCATTTAAATTTAAATACACGATAAAACAAAATAAACATTGTAACCAATAGAAGTCGAAATGAAAGAAAACAAAGTAGTCGATTGTGACCTGGTTCGTCGTAAAAGTTTCTAATGATCGAAACTGCTGAATACAACTTTGCATACGTCTCCGCAAATCCAAACACCAAGTACGCAGCGTAACAAGTCTCTGATGACAGCATCTTTGTCTTTACATTGCCTTGGATGTAAAAGCACTGCGAATCTACGAGCTCAGCTGAATATGAAAATCTGCAAAATATGCATACCTCTCTGTAACGTTTCTCTTGTGTTTCATCCATTTTCATAAATCATAATTATATGGGGGGTGTTAGGTTTGGTTGATTAGACAAAACTTAGCCTTATGATATATTGTTCAATTGGGTGAACTCCGTTCCAAGTGTCACGTTGGATTAGGTTAGCCTTATGAGCCTAGGCTTCCTCCTTAACAAAATCAATCTAGAGTAATTTTGGCTCAAGTCAATTTTGAGTACCTGAATATTTGTATGATTGAGTATTTTTGTCACTAGGATTTCTCCAATCCTGTCCTTTCTAATCAGATATAAATTAAGCAAATCAGCTCAAATTATACAAATTATCGAGGACCTAGACTTAGGATATCCTAGACTTCCAATCTATCTTAGTGAACAATGGATTACCATATAGTAATAATTTTTATGTATACTAAGCAGAAAACACCCCATGAATGTGTATGTTAACAAGGAAGCATAGAATGATGGAAAGCGAGCATGGTGGAGTACCTGGATTGTGGATGCGGGTTAAATTTCCAAAAATCGTCAAAGCCTCGTAACCCAAATATGAGGCTCATAGCTCCGAGCAAGAAACAATTCTTTCCGGTCCTTCCGTCGAGAAAAAAGCTCTGTTATCAAAGTCCAACACATAATATTTATCTCAAGGCGTAAATAATAATTAAAAGAGAAGATGATGAAAATACTACCATTGACAATGATCTCCATACTACTTCCCGTTCCCCAGGTGGAAGCATCGCCTTCCAGTCCTTGCGATCAACTGTTAAATCGGAATATTCCATTGGTAATTTACATGCGTCTGGGGCAAATTGAGACGTCGAAGAAAAACTGAGTTGAGAAGATGAAGATGATGATGCAGAGACAGAATGAGTCAATGCTAATAGCTTGTCTTCCTCCCTGCGGGAGACAGCCTTCACCAGCCTTTCCCAGTTGTCGTAGTTCTTACCCATCCCAATTCAGTAAAGAATTCTAACCTTTCTTTTTGAGAAAACATTGCTTCCACTTAGAATGATTGGATTAATTTCCTAGTGGAATTGAGCATAGTGAAGTCTTCGTCAACCCACTAAACAAAGAGGTGTCAATTGAGCCCGATTAATCCAAGCTTAGCACAATAAAGTAGGTGGGACTAGGTTGGGCCACCTTATTTATAATTAAACACTTCACACAACAAGCACCATATAAGTGCAACTATTTATGATGCAAAAAAAAAAAATCAATCCCCCATCCCCAAACTCCGAAAAAAATATGCTAACAGCGTTAGTAATGTCTTAGCCTGCACATGACTACATGAACTGCATTGACATATAGATATAGATAACATCAAAATATCCATCGGAAGGATAAGACGAACACTTTCAATATCTTTTACAGTTAGGAATACTAATAACATATAAAATTCAACTACGACTGATTTTTGGAGACTGTAAAATTATGGTGCTTGTATATTTATTGTCAGCCAAGAAATCCTCAAGTTTGTAGAGGTCGAAACTCAATACCTCGAACAATGAGGCCACTAAAACTGCCTTCTCTGGCATCCTTCAACTCAACGATTATCTCCCCACTCGTCCACTTGCATTTCAAACCATCCATCTGATCTGCTGATGTCTGCTTGAAACTTCACAATCTGATGTTGCTCCTTCGAGCAACAATATGCTTCACCGGAAAAGATTCTGATGGTTTTTTCGCTGTTTGTTGTTCTTCATGCTTCTCAGTGAATTCCAGAATAAGATATGCCGGGCAAAACTTATTTGTTTATCTTGGCTCTGATGTATTGCTTCCACAAATCTAGAAGTTGAGCCACCTCCGAATCGAAAAAGATTCAAAATATATCCTCTGAATAGCAAGATTTCAAACAAGGAAGTTAAAATATGATGAGGGAGCTAAGGTTTGTGCAGCATTGTCTCCAAACATGGAAAGTCCATAGGCGATTGATCTCTTTCTTAAAAAATTGCTTCATAGCTTTAGCTTCACTCTTGCTATCTCAAAATACAAATGTGCAGCATATAAAAAGAACCATATCATCATCCTTCATTAATTCCTTTAGGCACAGCTTTCTTAATCATTTCAAAAAGAATACCATCTTCATTTTTCCCTTGTACTCGATCAAGCAATATGGATGCAGTAGCAGCATCTGCAGAGAATTCTCTTTCGCACATTTCTTCCAAGAACAGCATTGCCGCAGATACATCATCTTTCTTTAGCAAGCCCTGGATGATAACATTGTATGTTACGCTATTTGGTGCACACCCACTTTTCTCCATCTCTGCAAGCAGACATTTAGCGTCCTCCACAAATCCTTCTTGACAGAGTGATCCAAGAATCATGTTATATATTCTAATATTGGGTTGCAAACCTATAGAAGGGAGTTCATTAAAAACACTGAGAGCAGAGTCAAGCTGTCCACTTCTGCATAATCCATGAATCAGAGTACCATATGTAACTCTGTCTGGAGTAAAACCCTTTTCCTTCATTGTATGGAGAAGTGAGAATGCTTCATCAATTTGCCGCATCCTACACAAATGGTCCAACAATATACTGTAAGTAATTAAATCTGGAGCTACTTTCCGAGCTTCCATGTCATTGAAAAGCTTCCAGCCATCCTCAAATCTACGTTCCCCAAACAATCCGTGTATCATGGTGTTGTATGTAGCTGCTGTATGCTTCAAACCTTGACGAGGAATCTCATGAAAAAGATCCCAAGCTTTATTCATTTTCCCTTTCTTGCAGTACCCGTTGATCAAGCTGTTATAGGTAATGATAGAAGGCTTGAGGCCTCTACGTGCAATGGAATCAAACACCTCCTCTGCTTTTTTCATTTTCCCTTGTAAACAATATCCATCTATAATTGCATTGCACGTGACAACATCTAGACGAATATCTTGTCCTATCATAATCTCAATAAGATCCTCAGCATCTCCTACATTTCCCTCCTTGCAAAACGCATTCACCACTATAGTGAAAGTAACAACATTTAAAGAGATTCCAGAGCTTCGAATTTTATTGACCAAGTCTTTAACCTCTTCCCATTTGCCAACATCACACAAAACCTGAATCAACGGATTATACGTGGAGATAATGGGAGAAATACCCTTTTCAGTCATCACGGATAAGAGCTCAAAAGCTTCATCCAGCATTCCACTTTTGCACAAGGTATCAATCACCGCGTTATAAGCCTTAACACCAGGTTTCCACCTAGTTCTCGCCAATCTACGAAGCAACTCATGCGCAGTAGCAGCAAGTCCGGCTTTACAGAGCCCATTAATCACAGTGAGAGTCATAACATCACTAGGCTCACAAAATTTCAAAATCAGAATCTTTTTGAACAGCTTCTCGGCCTCAGCAACCTTGTGATCCAAAAACAGCCCTTTTATCAGAGTGCTGAATGTGGTAGCATCAGGCTCGTAGCCGCGCTTGTAGAAGCTGCCCAATATAGCAAACCCGAAGTGTGCCCGATTTGAAAGGCAACAACAATCAATCAAGATGTTCATAGTGAACTCATTTACAGGAGCACCCGTTTGACGCATTTCATCGAACACGTTGAGTGCAACGGAGTAGTGCTTCATCTTAGAAATAACAGTCAACAGTTTGTTGTATACCCGGACAGATGGCTGCGGTCGCATTCTAACCATTTGTTGAAACAGGCAGAGAGCATCATCTAGTTTATTGATACAGCTGAAGTCTATTGCAGGTTTCGGCGAGAAAGGGTGGCCGATATTATGGAAATTTGAACAGGAATCCGTGAGTGAAGGGGGGAAAGTAGTGGATATATGCGAAGATTTAACCAAAATTCCTCTTGGAATAAGTTGAAATGCAGATGAAGCGGCTTTTCGGCTCATTTAGTTCACCGTGTAAAGAAACAGTTCAAGAAATGAAATCTGTTGGAGTTAATTTTTAACTCCATAAAACTTTCCTAAAGTTTTGGTATGTTTTGTCTTCTTCACGTGTATTTCGTAGGTATTCGACTAAGTCAAAGAGAGGACAAATGAGTCGGCTGATTACTAGAGAGAGTGGAGATAAAGGGAGAGAAAATAGGAGGTGGTTAGTAGCTCCTACATTCAAGGAAAGAAGTTGACAAAGTGGAGCCTATACAAACAAACCATCAACGGCCACTTATCCAACTACATTCCCACGACTTCAAGCCTTGTAGAACAAGATTGATAGATCTATAAATACCAAGGAGAAGTCTCAGTTCAGACCAGAGCTTACAGAGAGAAATCAAGCCATGTAGGGCAATTGTGTACGAGTGTGATTCTGTATGTTGGGATGACATCAGAGTCAACACTCGTTTAATTTTGTAAGGTTTCGGCGTATTACTCTTGAACCGAGTTTTGTTTTTTAGTGAGAGTGTCATGTGTTAAATACCTAGAGTCTTGTAAAGGTATTGAACGTGAGTTGTTCATTCTCGATTTAGTCATTTTACCATGAGGCGTCTTCAAGTTATACTTTATAACTTGAAGAATTTTTGTATCTCCTTGTGTCTTCTCCCATTTTTATTTACACTACAATATTTCTCTGTGTGCACTGGTGTGTTTCCTAAACATAGTGTGTCACATCAAGTTTTCCGCAGCTGTTTACTCTGTGTTGTTGTGCGTGCTGGTCCAACACTCTGCACAATATTTTGTTCCAGCATAAGCAACACTAACAAGTGGTATCAGAGCGGTCACTCGACACACTGAGTGTGATCCTCGTTGTTATTAGAACAGTTGCTTCAACATGGAGTCCAACAATCTGGGATTTATGCGACCACCAATTTTGGATGGTGCAAATTACTCTTTCAGGAAGTTCAAATGCAGGGGGAGAACATCCGTTTAGGGGGAGATTTCATGGAGATTGGTTTTGTGAAGAAAGGCAAAATGGGGGAGTTTGTTGGAGTTAATTTTTAACTCCATAAAACTTTCCTAAAGTTTTGGTTTGTTTTGCCTTCTTCACGTGTATTTTGTAGGTATTCGACTAAGTCAAAGAGAGGACAAATGAGTCGGGTGATTACTAGAGAGAGTGGAGATAAAAGGAGTGTGGAGAGTTGGCCCAATGATCTTTAACCCCTCTAGCCCAAATCTGCTACCCGGCCCATTTCCAAAAACCTAGCCCACTATCCCATCTGCGCCGCTCCATCTTTTCCGCCGCCCGTCTCCTCGATTCCCACCTCCGAATTCAATGCTCCTCCCTCCTTCCCAATGACCTCCACTCCTTTTTAGCCCTGCTACAAGTCTTTCAATGGCAAGGAAGTTTTCACACCGTCTGAAATAGAAGGCTCTGCTATTCCTTCTTGAAGTGTCGCCGGATTCCTATTCGTGGTTTCCTGAGTGGTGACTGTGGGTGTGAACTTCGCTTTGATTGAGTGCTTGTATCACCGGATTCCTGTCCATCGGTTTCCTGGTTTGGTGATACTTTGTGAGTGTGCAAGCCATCGGAATCCTGTCCATCGGATTCCTGTTGCTGGTGGCTGTGCAATCGAGATTGGGGTGCTGATCTGTTTCTCCTGTTCCCTTTGAGCCGTGATCATTGAGCTGCTGGAAGAGCCATTGCCTACTGTGGGAAAATCTGAGCCAAAGTGTCCCGAGGACACCTTTTCCCTTTCTCTAACTCTCCTTGTTTCTCTTTCCTCTGACTTTCCCTTGTTTCTCTTTTACTTGCTGCCTTTCTTTGTGTGTTGCAGAGAGGAGGCGCCAGAGGAATCAGAGAAGAAGCGCCAGAGGAATCGACTCCAGCGGGACCGAGGCGCCAGAGGAATCGACTCCAGCGGGGAGGAGTCCAGCGGGGCGGTGTCCAGTCCAGCGCAGCGGAGTTCTCCAGTGCAGCGGGGTCGAGGCTGCTAGGCCAGCGGAGTCATGAATCCTCTACCGATCAAAGAATTCGCTCCGAGCAGGGAAGTCGCCCCGGAATCGCGGCGAGTAGGAAAGTCGCCCCGAGCAGAGGAAGATCAAGTGCTTGAGCACGAGTGGGGGAGACAGGAGGTTCGGGAACCAAGTGGTGTAACCCTGGCTAAGCGAAGATACCCAACAGTGGTATCAGAGCCACGGTGACCTAGCCAGGGCACCCTCCGAACACATCTTACCCACCCCGCCGCCCCTTCGGGCTGCGCCGATTCGCTCCCGACGAGCTAGGATTGTGGTAAGTCTGGACTTTCCCCTACCTGGGAATCCAGCTCTGGTAAATTGGCTGAATCTTGAAACTCCTAGATTCTAGGGTTGGTGTTGTTGCTGTTGTTTGTGTTTTGCATGTTTTACTTGCTGAGATCTTGGTATCTTGCAATCCTGACTTGCTTTGTGCTTCCGCGTGTTGCCTGAAATCTCGATAAACCCTTGGCATTCCAAGCCGAGTGAGATCTCCCTTGTTTTGGTCCAGTTCGTCTGGATTCCCCTGTGGGTCTCCTCGTGCGAGTATCCTGGAAAACAAGGGAGAGAGGGGCTTATCTGGATTGGCTGTGTAAGCTCTGGTGTTTGTTGAGATCTGCTCTGGGTTGTTGCTTGTTGACTGTTGTTTGAGGCTATTGTCTTGAGTGTTGCTGCTTGCAGCTGTTTGAGTCTCTTTGTCATCATGAACAACTGCTATAGGTTGTGGGATAGGTCTATCCCTGGGTTTAGAACGTTCATCAGTAGGGATGTAGTGTTTAATGAACTTACCTTTCCATGTGTAGACAATTAAATTGTCGTCGAATTAAATCGTGCCACGTGTAAATTCATGAATTAAATATTCAATTATATTTTCTATTTTATTAAATAGGATTTTATTCCTAATTAAATAGATATATATGATTAATATTTAATAAAATGAATTAATGGGCTTATTGGCCACTTAAGGCCCTAAGGCCCATGCATGAAGGCCCAAAGCCCATAAAGCCCATGAAGCCCATCTCTAAAATCTATAAATAGAGGTGTTGGGGTGCTCATTATCACAACTCGAAGGAGCGGAAGATCGAAGAGCATAAGGAATTCTCTCTAGTATCACAAGTTGAAGTGGAAGATTGAGGAGTTCAAGAATTCTATCAAGTCTTCAAGTATTCATCAAGTATCCTTCAAATCTTCAAGATCTTCAAGGCAACATTCAAGTATCCTTCGAATCTTCAAGTATTTGAGCGTTCAAATCTTCAAGTATCCTTCAAAATCTTCAAGTATTCAAGGATCTTCAAATCTTCGAGTATTTCTTCAAATGTTCAAGTATTCCTGCAAATCTTTGAAGTGACCTTCAAGTATCCAAAGAAATCAAGTTCAAAAGCTTCAAGGCATTCTTACAAATTCTAAGAATGTTCTCAAATCAAATCAAGTTCAATGTTCAATCCAAAATCATGACTTAAGTCCTTTGGATTGACGTCATCAAAACAAGTATTTCAAGAACCTTCGAGCTTGTTCAAGAATCAAATAGAAGAGAAGAATCAGAGGATTAACTAGAGATTGCAATCCGCATAAATCTTTCTTCAAATCTATCAAATTATCTTTGTAACGCATTTTGTATTTTATCAAATTGAAATACAAAAATTTGTGTTTACAAATTTTGGCACGCCCGGTGGGACTTCTCTACCTCTCATCTCTACTCTTCACCAAAAATCTTGAACAATGTCCATTCAACCAAATGCAACTGCTCCAGCTTCATCTAAAGGTTCTTCGGAAAGCATCGGTGTGATCACGCGAAGCAAAGCAAAATTGATGCAAGAGGTGTCCAAGTCGACCTCCCGTCTTCCATCTATCCATGAAGAAGATGACAACTTTGAGAGAAGCTTCACATTCCCCACTGAAAATTATCAACTCCATGCAAGTGTCATGATGACAAACACTTCCACCATGGAGGAACAACTCTTGAACTTGACAAAGATGGTTGAATCTCTAACCAAGCACATCCAAGAGCAAGATGCCCAGATTGCAAAGCTTAAAGGAGAAAAAGGAGATTCAAGCCACGCCAACAACGATAGGGAAGGCGAAGAAAGCGAAGAAGATGGAGAGAATAACGATGAAGAAATCTCCAAAGACAAATCAAAGAGTGATGGAAAAAGGCCTTCAGGAAAAGACATTCTCTTCTCGTCTGGTGGCCTCATTCCCATTGACCAACTCAAAGAGTTCATCGAAGCAACAATGAAGAATAACTCCGATGGAAGCTCCAAGTCATCGTTAACTTACTCCAAGCCATATACTCGGCGAATTGACAGTATGAGGATGCCTCTTGGCTATCAACCACCAAAATTTCAACAGTTTGATGGCAAAGGAAATCCAAGACAACATGTGGCTCATTTCATTGAAACATGCAACAACGCTGGTACTTATGGAGATCATTTGGTCAAACAGTTTGTTCGCTCATTGAAAGGTAACGCCTTTGATTGGTACACCGACTTAGAATCAAACTCAATTGATAGTTGGGAACAACTGGAGCATGAGTTTCTCAACCGCTTCTATAGCACTAGAAGAACTGTCAGCATGGTGGAGCTCACAAGTTCACGTCAATTCAAAGAAGAGCCAGTCATTGACTACATCAACCGATGGAGAAACCTTTGTCTCAACTGCAAAGATCGATTGTCTGAATCATCTGCCATCGAAATGTGTATTCAAGGGATGCATTGGGGCTTGCAATATATTCTGCGAGGAATCCAGCCAAGAACATTCGAGGAACTAGCCACTAGAGCTCATGATATGGAGTTGAGCATGATGGCAAGAGGGATCGAAGGACCACCAATCCAGGAGTCTAGCAAATTCAAGCCAGAATTCAAGAAAGGAGGAAAACCATATGACAAAGCACCAAAGAAGGAATCTATGGCAGTAAAAGCAACTTCTGTGAAATTTCTAAAGAAAGAAGTTAATCAGGAAGACAACCAGAATGCTCTACGAGACAATCAGAACTCTTCCCGAGACATGGGGCAAAGAAGACTTACCTTGAAAGAAATGCAACAAAAGCAATACCCTTTCTTAGACTCTGATGTTTCAGGAATTTTTGATGACCTGCTCAAAGAAAAGCTTATCGAGTTGCCAGAAATGAAGCGACCAAATGAAGCAGGGAGGACAGACGATCCAAATTATTGCAAATACCATCGTCTGGTTGGGCACCCCATACATGATTGCTTCATCTTCAAAGACAGGGTCATGCGGTTAGCTCGAGAAGGGAAAATATCTCTTGAAGAAGACGCTACTACTGTAAATATGGTCTCCACCGACTTGAATGACATAATAGAAGGTATTGGAACCCTGTATGATACATCCAATCAAGTAGATGAAGAACTTGAGATAAACATGGATGAAGACAATGAGGCATTGGCAATCACATTCTCCAATGAAGACTTGCAACTTGGATCTGAACCTCATAACAGGCCATTGTTCGTAAGTTGTTATACACAGGAGCAGAAGGTCAATCGAATTCTCATCGATGGAGGCTCGGCAGTCAATATCTTGCCACTAAGGACTTTGAAGCAATTGGGAATCCAAGCAGAAGAGCTGTCAAACAGTCGATTGATGATTCAAGGTTTCAACCATGAAGGGCAAAGAGCTCTTGGTACTATAAAGCTACGATTGCAAATGCAGGACATGGACTCCACGGCGTTGCTTCATGTGATTGATGCAAGGACATCCTACAATATGCTTCTAGGGCGACCGTGGCTTCACGAAAATGGTGTCATTCCTTCTACATTGCATCAATGCTTCAAATACTATCAAAATGGCACCGTAAGAAAAGTGGTTGGTGATCACAAACCTTTCACAGAAGCAGAGTCACATTTCGCCGATGCTCAATTCTATTTGGGAAGAACTAAAGCAACAATGGTGGAAAGGGATGTACCACAGGAGGAGTCAGGATCCCGCCAAGAGAAAGAATCTCGCCCAAAGATGGAAGGTTTCACCATCCCTTTGACTAAGATTGATGCCAAAAAGCCCATTCCTCAGCCACTCAAAGATTTTGTCCAACCAAAGCAAAGTGGCGCAACAGAACATGGAGATCTCTCAGACAAAGAACTCTCAAAACACTTTGGTCCGAAGGCATACAAACTCCTTGTGAATGCTGGATACAATCCCCAAGAAAGCTCCACGTCAAAGTCTCATGTAAGAAAAACTGCTAATACAAGCCAAAATCCCAAGGCAGGCTTGGGATACATGGTGCAAAGCCCCATTCGTATTGCCATCAAGAGAGCCACTGCTAACTATGCTAGCACCAAGCAAATCCCGAAATCTTCAAGCAATCGGAGAACCCAAAGGGTTTCTGTTTTCAAAAGATTGGATGAAAGAAAAGCTCAACGAATATCTGTCTTTAAAAGGCTTGGCAAAGGCAAGTCATGGAAAAAGGACGTGACAAAAAGGGCCAATGAATTGGACATAACAGAAAAGCTAAGGAGCTCGATTCCTTCTCGTATGAAGAGGTGTACCACTTTGCTCATATCATGTGGAAAAGAATTGAAGGCCAAAATGAAGACAATCATCTTTACACGGGATGCCGAAGACGATGAAGATAGAGAGAGTGTGGCTTCATCTTACTACATTACTAATGGTGCTAACAATCCAATTTCTCATACTACTCAAGGTCAAGTGCGTTGCAAAGATATTGTTACATCAAACCATATCACCTCATGTGAAGAAGTGGTTGTTGAAGAAGAAGACGCCGAAATAGCTCCTCAACAGTTTGAAGAAGGAGTTAAGACTACTGTTGATGAATTGAGAGAAATTAATTTGGGCACTATTGAAGATCCACGACCCACTTACATCAGCGCGTTGCTGACCGTTGATGAGGAATACTCATATATCGAATTGCTCAAAGAATTCAAAGACATCTTTGCATGGTCTTATAAGGAAATGCCGGGGTTGAGCTCCAAGATAGCTGTTCATCATTTAGCCGTTAGAAAGGATGCACGACCAGTCAAGCAGGCCCAGCGCCGATTCCGACCAGAATTAGTTCCTCTAATTGAAGCTGAAGTGAACAAACTCATCAATGTGGGTTTTATTAGAGAAGTCAAATACCCAACATGGATTTCAAGCATTGTTCCAGTGAGAAAGAAAAATGGGCAAATTCGTGTATGTGTTGACTTCAGAGACTTGAATGAACCATGTCCCAAGGATGACTTTCCATTGCCAATTGCCGAATTGATGATCGATGCCACAACTGGGCATGAAGCATTAACCTTCATGGATGGATCTTCCGGTTACAATCAAATTCGCATGTCACCAAATGATGAAGAGTTAACAGCATTTCGAACCCCGAAAGGAATCTATTGCTACAAAGTGATGCCATTTGGGTTGAAGAACGCCGGTGCCACTTACCAAAGAGCCATGCAGAAGATATTTGATGATATACTTCACAAAAATATTGAGTGCTATGTAGATGATTTGGTGGTTAAGTCTAAGAAACAAAGTAATCACCTACAAGATCTACGAATGGTTTTTGAGCGATTGAGAAAACATCAGTTGAAGATGAATCCACTAAAATGCGCATTTGGTGTCAAGTCTGGAAAATTTCTTGGGTTCATCGTTCGCCATCAAGGGATAGAAATTGAACAAGCAAAGATTGATGCCATACTAAAAATGCCCGAACCTCGAAATATCCATGACCTGAAAAGTTTGCAAGGGAAGTTAGCATACTTACGAAGGTTTATTTCAAATTTAGCTGGAAGGTGTCAACCATTTAGCCGAATTATGAAGAAGGGTATACCATTCGAGTGGGATGAGTCATGTAGAAATGCTTTCAAGAATATCAAATCTTACTTGATGCAGCCTCCTGTATTAGCAGCACCTGTGCCAGGACGCCCCTTGATTTTGTATATTGCTGCTCAAGAACGATCCATGGGAGCTCTGCTTGCGCAAGAAAATGAAGGTGGAAAAGAGAATGCATTATACTACCTGAGCAGAACAATGACACCAAATGAGTTGAAATATGCTCCAATTGAGAAGCTGTGTTTGGCATTGATTTTCTCCATCCAAAAGCTTAAGCATTATTTCCAAGCTCACACTGTCCGCCTTATATCCAAGGCAAACCCTTTAAAGTTTGTGATGTCAAGACCTGTTTTATCTGACAGGCTTGCACGTTGGTACCTCCAACTGCAACAATTTGAGATTGTGTATGTTCCTCAAAAGGCTGTGAAGGGACAAGTGTTGGCAAACTTCTTAGCAGACCACCCAATTCCGGCTGAATGGGAGCTAAGTGATGACCTCCCGGATGAAGATGCACTTGTAATCGATGTCGCCCTACCATGGTGGATGTTTTTCGATGGAGCATCTCATAAAGAAGGTGCTGGTGCCGGGATCGTGTTCGTGACACCAGAACGTCAAGTGCTGCCATTTTCATTCACTCTAATTGAGAATTGCTCTAACAATGTAGCAGAATATCAAGCCCTGATCCTCGGTTTGGAAATGGCGTTGAATATGCAGCAATCTCACCTCAAAGTATATGGTGATTCTAAATTGGTGGTTAATCAAATACTTGGACTGTATGAAGTGAAGAAACCTGAATTATTGCCATACGTCAAGTATGCTCGCAAGATCATTGAGTGGCTTGGAGATGTGGAAATCGAACATGTTCCAAGAAGTGAAAATAAGCAAGCAGATGCCTTGGCTAAACTCGCGTCTACCATAGCTATGATCAGTGGCGAAATTCAAATTCCAGTGTGTGAAAGATGGGTTATACCACCTATTTTTGAAGAAGAGAAATGCGAAGAAATTGAAAGTCATCTTGTTGAGGTCTTCGAAATTGAGGAGGAAGATTGGCGCCAGCTGTTGGTCGATTACTTGAAGTATGATAAATTACCAAATGATCCACGTCGAAGGGTTGACATTCGACGGCGCGCCACTCGTTTCATTTTCTTCAAAGGGACGCTTTATAGGAGGTCTTTTGATGGAGTATTTCTCAGGTGCCTAAGTAGTGAGGAAGCTGCTAAAGCCATGGAAGAGGCGCATTCTGGCATTTGCGGTGCTCACCAGTCAGGTCCAAAGCCGCACTTCCGAATCAAGAGGATGGGCTACTACTGGCCAACCATGGTGAAAGATTGTCAAGATTATGCACAAAGATGTCAAGCTTGCCAATTTCATGCAAACCTCATCCATCAGCCGCCCGAACCACTACACCCCACGGTTGCGTCCTGGCCTTTTGATGCCTGGGGCATGGATGTTGTTGGTCCATTGACAAAATCATCAGGGGGGCATTTATACATTTTGGCAGCGACCGATTACTTCTCCAAGTGGGCTGAGGCGATACCATTAAGAGAAGTGAAGAAAGAGACCGTTGCTGAGTTTATCAAGACCAACATCATCTATCGCTATGGAGTTCCTCGCTACATCATAACTGATAATGGAACACCTTTCAGCAACACGGTGATAAACAAGCTTTGTGAAAAATTCGGCTTCAAGCAACGGAAGTCATCGATGTATAATGCACCGGCAAATGGGTTGGCTGAGGCATTCAACAAGACTTTGTGCAATCTGTTGAAGAAAATTGTTTCAAAATCAAAGCGTGACTGGCATGAACGCATTGGGGAAGCATTGTGGGCGTATCGAACCACCTATAGAACTCCCACGCAGGCAACGCCTTACTCTTTGGTATATGGGGTTGAAGCCGTCATCCCTCTCGAGCAACAAATTCCCTCTTTGAGAATGGCCATCCAGGAAGGGCTAACTGAAGAAGAAAATGCACGTTTGCGTCTGGAGGAACTCGAAGCTCTAGATGAGAAAAGGCTGGAAGCTCAGCAAAAGTTGGAATGCTACCAAGCTCGCCTCTCAAAGTCCTTCAACAAGACGGTGCGAGTGCGTTCCTTTCAAGTTGGAGATCTGGTCCTCGCTGTAAGGAGGCCAATCGTTGTCACTCATCGTGTTGGAAACAAATTCGTATCAAGGTGGGATGGCCCATATGTTGTCAAGGAAGTCTACACAAACGGAGCATACAGGCTTCTTTCTGATGACAACGTCAGAGTTGGGCCTATCAACGGCAAGTTCCTGAAACGTTACTATCCTTGAAAGGTGGTAGAAGTTTAAGCATGTACATATGTATATAGTTTAATTAAAAAAAAATAGAAAAGCAAAAAAAAAAAAAATAGAAAAGCCAAAAAAAAATGGAAAGCACAAAAAGCCAAAAAAAAAAAAAAAATTGAAAAGCAGAAAAGCCAAAAAAAAAAAAAAGGTGAGTCAGATGAAGAAAAGCAACAAAATGGAGTGTATGAAGACAGCTCCTTGACGCACGAGCCTAAACTGCATGTTACTCCTGGCCCGCATGAGTATAAACTGTGCACGGCACCCAATCTCAAACACATGTTGATCCTATGAACTACGTTTTGACTTGATCCCTTTCAAAAGGGTACGTAGGCAGCTTAGATAATTTCTAAGTTCAGTCATAAGTTATGTTTGACTCTTTTCGATTTATATCATCAAGTTATGATTTAAGTTGATTATGAGAAGCCAAAGACGTTTCATTCCAAGAATAGCAAAGAAATCAAGTCATCAAAAGAAGCACAAGCATTGGGAGAAGATGTCAAAATATCCATGACAAACCAAATGAGAATCATCAAAAGAAGAATGATAAAAATGCAATATACTAAGCAAAAGGGTCTTGATCTCTCAAAATCTGCTGCATAGACTCTAGTGAAAGCTTCAAGGCTTCCAAATTCTTCAAGACCTCATCATTTCTCGAAGCCTCTTCAAGCTTGGCCAGGTCTTCCTTGAGTACCTTGATCTCACCACGAGTAGTCTTGAGTATCAGGCTTCGCTGCTCCAAAGACACCAACAATTCTTTCTTGCGTTTCTCCAACTCATCAAGATCCGCTTTTAAAGCATCACAATTCGCAGCATCCTTCTTCTCTTTGGCAAACTTCTCTTGAAGACGAACCTTGACCTCTCGAACTTTGAGTGTGTGGCCTTCATTGATCTCATGAGAAGCCGACCTTACTTTATCAAAAGCTGTGGCTTTGGAGAATAGTTCATCAATACTATCTTCAAGGTTGAAAAGGTCAAGACCACAAATAATCTTCATACGGGAAATGCCACTCCGTATCTCATCTTCAAGCGCCGATAGAAACTCGACTTTGGTTCTCTCAACCTTGTCACGAAGCTTTCCCCAGATGATCCTGCAGCACGACTTGAGTTCATCATCAATCATGCGTGTGGCATTGAACTCGGAAGGCGCCCCACATGATGGCATTGGTCGGGGGCGGGATTGTTTAGCAAGACAAGGAATCTCGTTTGACTTATTGGATTCAATGGATACACAGTCGATTGGTGAGCCCTTCTCAAGATTATTTCCAAACACTTCTTTCAAAGTCTACAAAAGGGCAAGAAGAAGATGCAATTAGAATGTGAAATTATATATCAATACGAAAAGAAGATAAGAGATGAGGAAAGACCTTGTTCACATCGGCATCCACTAGAGTTGGCTCTTCCTCAACGTGACCCTCGGCCGGTTTTGAGGACCCCGCAATTCTCTTCTTTTTCCAATTACGCTCAGAATTGCTACTGCCAGAATCAGCTATGAGGGTGGTAGAGACGACCTTCCTCTTTCCATCTTTGGAGTTGATTGCTTCTTCCTGATCTTTTCTTTTAAAAGTGATATGAGCCGGAGAAGAGATCTTGTTTTCAAAAGAAAAACCGTACGTCCTATCCCACCAAGTCTTATAGTCGACTGAACAATGTATCTTCATGTCCAAAGAAGATCGTGGAAAACATGCCCTTGATCGCGATCTGTGCAGCAAACACATGCGCCAAAGGTTGAGACCTTCTTCCAAAGATGTTCTTCGAATGTTCTGAGTAAGGCTGCTGGGTACGATTTGGTAATAACTAAATTGACGGCTGAAGCGGTGAGGACCATAAGACTCCACGATGAAGTGGTCATCCAGCCGGCGAACCAAAAAACTCGAGCGAATAGCCATGAAGAAGCATTGCTCAATCTCTCTTGTATTTTCACCATCGACATAGAAAATGTCATCTTCCTTGGTGAATGTGGTACAATTCCAACGAATCGAATTGTACGACTGAATTCGTTCGCGGCACGCAACAGGCAGATAATACTTCGCAGCTCCTTCGCCTGAGTATAGAGTCATCTTGGCGACACCAAGGCTTCTTGGAAGGGGAATGTGAGTGTTGAAATAGAGCGCTATCCAACCATATATGAAATGAAAGGGTAGCGTCACCAGGACAAGAGAAGGCTCCATAGAACTAGAGATAGTGTTCAACCCTTTGTAGATGCTGGCTAGAACTGGAGCTGTAAGGGCAACTTTCTGTTTGCACGCCATCAAACTTGCCATTTTGAAAGAGGTTGGTCTAATCGACATGGCATCACCATCTGGAAAAACAAAGATACACAACCAACAAGCTATATGAGCTGCCAAGTACATAGTGGTGTGATACTTGTCACTAGCATCAAGCTCGATGAATGGAGCCCTTTCTTCAGAAGACCATGGTTGATGCGCTTCAAATGAACCACTCGGATTATGAGTCGATTTGGGGCGTTGAGATTTCTTTGCCCTGCGAGCAGGAGGATGAGAATACTTTGAAGCTTTCTTCGACCAAAATTTGATCCATTCATCGATAGAAACTGAGCTCTCAGGATCCTTGCCATCACGATACTTAAGAGAATAGTAAGCAGAGAGTAAATATCTACAACTCAAGGGAATGAACGGGTTGCCAAACTGATCTTTGCCAAGAATCTCTTTCGCGCAGGGTACAACCTCATCATACAGTGTCCCGGTACACGGAAGCCCTGATAGATACTGTAAATCCCATAGAGAAATAGACATCTCGCCAGATGAAGTGAGAATGGTGTTCGTCGCAGGACACCAAGCTTCACAGAACGCTTTAACCATCTCGGGCTGGCAATCATAAGTGAAAAGAGAGGCATAAACTGCATCATAGATACCAACAACTCGGAGTTCATTCCCGCAGCGGCTAAGGATATCTTCAGTCCACTCCCAATAGCCTTCAAAGAAATGAAATTCCCCACGAAAGCTTGTAACCCTTCCCCATTTGGCATCTTTATCGATGATCCTTCGCCTCAAAGTCAATAGAAAATTGGATTCCTTGCTTTGCCAAGGACGGGCCGGATGCAATGTATGAGCCTTCGACGCTTTGTTCAAACTGATCTCGCTGGTCCATTCCGACTGATATAGAGAATTCAAAAGTTTGGGCCAAGGTTTCACATAGTGGCCTATCAATGCCGGAAATACTCTTAGATGCATGCCCATTTCCGTCTCTTGCTCATCATCACTCAAAATCAGCAAATAGTCTTGACCCTTGACCACAATATCTTTGAAGACCACCATCGTGACACTGCAAGGAAGCAACACATCCAGACTTAGAAATTTATTTGCATTTAAATAAAATGTGAATTAAATTCTAGTCAAGATAAAAGGAGGCAAGATTGAATTATATATATATATATAAATATATATATATATATATATAATAAAAAGGAGAAATTTAATCATTTAAAAAAAAAAAAAAAAAAAAAGGCCACCACTCCTTGAATTATATATATATATATATATATATATATATATATATATATATATAGAAATTCAATCATTAAAAAAAAAAAAAAAAAAGAAGGGGTAAAAAAAAAAAAAAATCGGCCCACTCCTAAACTTTCAAAAGGAAGGCCCAATACCCATCTATTACTCCTTGAGAAAACAAAAGAAAATAAAAGCCCATCTCTCATTAAAAATGAAAGCCCATTTTTTTCCTTTCACAAAAAAAAAAAAACCCACTATCCTTCACAAAAAGGCCCAAACTTTTTATTTTTATTTTTTCACCAAAAAGGAGGCCCATCTCTTTTTCCACTAAAAGAAGCTCATCTCCCCCTCTTCTTCCTCACACCGCGCCTCCTCACAGCCCCATCTCTTTCGCCCCCAAAAAAATCAAGATCCAGCTGCTGCGCTCGATTCTCCATCACCACCATGACTGGAGAAAGCTAAGCCGAAGAAGCACACCGCCAAGGAACTCGCTGCGAAACTCGACGCCGCCACCACCAATCGCGGCGGCGCTAAGGCCGGCCTCGCCAATCGCACGGGCAAGAGAGAAAGGCGGCCACGCCAAGCTGGAGTGCCCCCTCTGCAAGGTCACCGCCCCTAACATCAAGTCTATGCAGATCCACCACGATGCTCGCCATCCCAAGATCCCCTTCGACAACACCGCCTCCGCGCTCTACGACCAGAACCGCAACCAACTGCACCGCCGCCCCGCCGTGGTGGATCTGGCCCTGAACAGCGGCATCACCGACCCAAACCTGGCTCAGCCCCGACGCCACCTTGCGCGCCGTCATCTCCACCTCCTCGTACGTGTACACGTCGCCCGTCGCGCTGTTGATAATGCACGGCCGCGAGCTGAACTTGGAGATGTTCTCGAAGCAGTATGAGTGTAACGGGAGATGCTTCGGAATGTATTTGTCGGGTAGCTTGGATCGGAATACGATCTCTTCCGGCATCGTGGGAACCTCCATTGCTGGAAATGAAGTGGATCGGAATACAGGGCTGGAGACGCGCCGCACGCCTTCCCCCTGGGAGGCACTTCCGAGAGAGGGTCCCACACCGGCATCCACGTGTGGGTCGGAGACCCGACAACGAGTTCAACGAAGACATGGGCAACTTCTACTCCGCCGGCAGGGACCCTATGTTCTACTGCCATCACGCTAACGTCGACAGAATGTGGACCATCTGGGATGGCATCCCCGCCGACTACTCCAAGAAGATCGACGCCGCCGCCTCCTACATGCGCAACCCCATGGTCTCCACTCTCACTGCCGCTTCTCTCCACGCTATGCACAATTTAAAAGCTCGACAACAATATAAGAGAAACTATATAAAGGAGTTTTACCTTGATGAAGCACGGTCGTGTGTTGCCAACGACTTCTCTACTACTGTTGTTTCCAACAAACCACCGGCGACAGAAGAGAAAAAAAGGAAGAAATGGAACACGAAATAAAGAAAAGAAAGAAGAAGGAGAGCAGTTGTTGCTATTCACAAGAGACTATAGGCTTTATTTATAGGTAGAGATAGCTACCAAATCCCTGAACTTAGCCGCCGAAGAGTGGAGTTCCAGCTATTCTTCCAACTATGAACTTCACTCCATTTTGATTAGTGGAGCATGGGTTAATGATAAAAGCTGTTTAGTGGTGGGGATATGCTGATTTTGGTAGTGGATTTGGGGACCTTCTTTTTTTCATGGGGGCTAGTATGTATATATAATGTAATCTATTTTTGTGCAAGTGGAAGTGAATGGTTAGAAAACTGGATAATGATTATTATGTGTTCAAAAAAAAAAAAAAATCAAAGAAATTCAAGAACTCCTAAATACGAGTATAAACTATTTATAAATCCAAAGAAATTCAAGAACTCCTAAATACGAGTATAAACTATTTACAAAATTCAAATTCAAGAACTCCTAAATACGAGTATAAACTATTTAAAATTTCAAAATCAAATGAAGAACTCCTAAATACGAGTATAAACTATTTATAAATTCAAAGAAAATGAAGAACTCCTAAATACGAGTATAAACTATTTATAAATTCAAAGAAAATGAAGAACTCCTAAATACGAGTATAAACTATTTATAAATCCAAAGAAATTCAAGAACTCCTAAATACGAGTATAAACTATTTACAAAATTCAAATTCAAGAACTCCTAAATACGAGTATAAACTATTTAAAATTTCAAAATCAAATGAAGAACTCCTAAATACGAGTATAAACTATTTATAAATTCAAAGAAAATGAAGAACTCCTAAATACGAGTATAAACTATTTACAAAATTCAAAATCAAGAACTCCGCGATAAGAGTTTAAACTATCAAGATATATTTCGAGACTCGTCTATTACCAAAGACGTTTCGTCCATAAACAAGTCTCGATGGGGCAATTTGTAGACAATTAAATTGTCGTCGAATTAAATCGTGCCACGTGTAAATTCATGAATTAAATATTCAATTATATTTTCTATTTTATTAAATAGGATTTTATTCCTAATTAAATAGATATATATGATTAATATTTAATAAAATGAATTAATGGGCTTATTGGCCACTTAAGGCCCTAAGGCCCATGCATGAAGGCCCAAAGCCCATAAAGCCCATGAAGCCCATCTCTAAAATCTATAAATAGAGGTGTTGGGGTGCTCATTATCACAACTCGAAGGAGCGGAAGATCGAAGAGCATAAGGAATTCTCTCTAGTATCACAAGTTGAAGTGGAAGATTGAGAAGTTCAAGAATTCTATCAAGTCTTCAAGTATTCATCAAGTATCCTTCAAATCTTCAAGATCTTCAAGGCAACATTCAAGTATCCTTCGAATCTTCAAGTATTTGAGCGTTCAAATCTTCAAGTATCCTTCAAAATCTTCAAGTATTCAAGGATCTTCAAATCTTCGAGTATTTCTTCAAATGTTCAAGTATTCCTGCAAATCTTTGAAGTGACCTTCAAGTATCCAAAGAAATCAAGTTCAAAAGCTTCAAGGCATTCTTACAAATTCTAAGAATGTTCTCAAATCAAATCAAGTTCAATGTTCAATCCAAAATCATGACTTAAGTCCTTTGGATTGGCGTCATCAAAACAAGTATTTCAAGAACCTTCGAGCTTGTTCAAGAATCAAATAGAAGAGAAGAATCAGAGGATTAACTAGAGATTGCAATCCGCATAAATCTTTCTTCAAATCTATCAAATTATCTTTGTAACGCATTTTGTATTTTATCAAATTGAAATACAAAAATTTGTGTTTACACCATGTTTGACTGAATCCTCACAATCTGATGCTCCAAGTGAGGTGGAGAATCTGAACCTTTCCATGTTTTTTATCAAAACAAGTACGAGTTTATGTTTCCTCCCCCCACTGTTCCTTTTGAGGTGGATAATCAATCCAATATGCATGCTGAACCTAATAAGTTGCTTGTTGCTATAAACTCTTAAATAAACTCTCTGCATAATAACAAAACTTGGGTTCTTGTTGAAAGACCGGATAACTGCCCTATTGTTGAATGCAAATGGTTGTTTAAGGCTAAGAAAGAGTTTGGATGACCTTTTGTGTCTCTGTTGTGACAGAGCTCTGTCTGTTGAAGCTCTGCTCTGAGTTTGTTTTACGTCTTTGTGTATTCTGTGTGTCGAGCTCTGCTCTGTGATTGAGCTTTGCTCTGTTTATGTGTGCCATGTTTTGTGTTGAGTCTGTTGCTCTGTTCTGTCTCTGTGCTTGTGTGTGTGGCAAGTTCAGCCTCTGTGGCTGCTTGTCCCTTGTCTTTTCTTTTCTTGTGTTGTCTTTGTTTATGTTGTTGAGCTTTGTTTTGATCTGTGTGCTCTGCATGTTTTTTCTGTTGTCTTGTGTCTTGTCCTGTGTCCTTGTGTGCTGAGTGTGTGTGTGGTCTGTTGTGTCTTCAATGATAACCTTTTGGTTTGAGAAATGGTGATTTCCCTTGGGTTGGTCTCTGGTGTTGAGACTGAGATTAATATGTTAATATTTCTCTCACCCTCTATTGTCTTGTCTTTGTGATAGGATGATAGTAAAAATGGCTGTGATGATAAGCTCGAATCAAAGGCAGGCTCTTCCCTGGTGACTTAATGATCATTGTGCCAAAGGTGGAATGTGGAGAGTTGGCCCAATGATCTTTAACCCCTCTAGCCCAAATCTGCTACCCGACCCATTTCCAAAAACCTAGCCCACTATCCCATCTGCGCCGCTCCATCTTTTCCGCCGCCCGTCTCCTCGATTCCCACCTCCTAATTCAATGCTCCTCCCTCCTTCCCAATGACCTCCACACCTTTTTAGCCCTGCTACAAGTCTTTCAATGGCAAGGAAGTTTTCACACCGTCTGAAATAGAAGGCTCTGCTATTCCTTCTTGAAGTGTCGCCGGATTCCTGTTCATGGTTTCCTGAGTGGTGACTGTGGGTGTGAACTTCGCTTCGATTGAGTGCTTGTATCACCGGATTCCTGTCCATCGGTTTCCTGGTTTGGTGATACTTTGTGAGTGTGCAAGCCATCGGAATCCTGTCCATCGGATTCCTGTTGCTGGTGGCTGTGCAATCGAGATTGGGGTGCTGATCTGTTTCTCCTGTTCCCTTTGAGCCGTGATCATTGAGCTGTTGGAAGAGCCATTGCCTACTGTGGGAAAATCTGAGCCAAAGTGTCCCGAGGACACCTTTTCCCTTTCTCTAACTCTCCTTGTTTCTCTTTCCTCTGACTTTCCCTTGTTTCTCTTTTACTTGCTGCCTTTCTTTGTGTGTTGCAGAGAGGAGGCGCCAGAGGAATCAGAGAAGAGGCGCCAGAGGAATCGACTCCAGCGGGACCGAGGCGCCAGAGGAATCGACTCCAGCGGGGAGGAGTCCAACGGGGCGGTGTCCAGTCCAGCGCAGCGGAGTTCTCCAGTGCAGCGGGGTCGAGGCTGCTAGGCCAGCGGAGTCGTGAATCCCCTGCCGATCAAAGAATTCGCTCCGAGCAGGGAAGTCGCCCCGGAATCGCGGCGAGCAGGGAAGTCGCCCCGAGCAGAGGAAGATCAAGTGCTTGAGCACGAGTGGGGGAGACAGGAGGTTCGGGAACCAAGTGGTGTAACCCTGGCTAGGCGAAGATACCCAACAGGGAGAGAAAATAGGAGGTGGTTAGTAGCTCCTACATTCAAGGAAAGAAGTTGACAAAGTGGAGCCTATACAACAAACCATCAACGACCACTTATCCAACTACATTCCCACGACTTCAAGCCTTGGAGAACAAGATTGAGAGATCTATAAATACCAAGGAGAAGTCTCAGTTCAGACCAGAGCTTACAGAGAGAAATCAAGCCATGTAGGGCAATTGTGTACGAGTGTGATTCTGTATGTTGGGATGACATCAGAGTCAACACTCGTTGTTTAATTTTATAAGGTTTCGGAGTATTACTCTTGAACCGAGTTTTGTTTTTTAGTGAGAGTGTCATGTGTTAAATACCTAGAGTCTTGTAAAGGTATTGAACGTGAGTTGTTCATTCTCGATTTAGTCATTTTGTCATGAGGCGTCTTCAAGTTATACTTTATAACTTGAAGAATTTTTGTATCTCCTTGTGTCTTCTCCCATTTTTATTTACACTGCAATATTTCTCTGTGTGCACTGGTGTGTTTCCTAAACACAGTGTGTCACATCAAGTTTTCCGCAACTGTTTACTCTGTGTTGTTGTGCGTGCTGGTCCAACACTCTGCACAACATTTTGATCCAAACGAAGCAAAACCAACAAAATCAAGATAAGCCGAGAGGCATCTCCAGCGCTATTATATAGATGAGTTTAACATTAAAGTCGGTATTTATCAAAAAAAAAAAAGTCGGTAAAATTTGATTTTCATTTCAAACAATATTATTCATTGTATATTAAAAAAAAGAATATTTCTAAACAATATGCTTACAACTCGACAATGTTCAGTCAAGTAATTTACGACCTAGGGTTGTGGACCTGTGGTTCTACTAGGGATGGCAACGGGTTGGATCTGGACCGGGTCTGGCCAATACCAGATCCAGATCCGTTTTCATGTACCAGATCCAGATCCTTGGATCTGAAAATTTTGGATCCAGATCCAGATCCGTCAGATCCGCGGGTCCACGGGTCCAAATCCATGGATCTACTATTTTTAAATTAAATTAAAAAAATTTCACAAAATCAACAACATCTAATTTCCATCATGAAAAATATAACACAAAATACTTTTATCTAATTACTTTTAGTTTTTATTTTTTTGAATATAATTTATTTATTATTTTTAATTTAATTAATATTATTAGCAAACTAAATATAAAATATAAAATATATATATATAATAAAACGGATCCATGGATCGGATCTGGGCCGGATCCGGATCTAAAATTCCAAGATCCAGATCCAGATCCATTTTCAAAACTAAGATCCAGATCCAGATCCGGATCCGTTGGGTCCAAAAAATTGAGATCCAGATCCATAAAAACGGATCTGGATCCACGGATCTGGATCGGGTCCAAGATCCACTGCCATCCCTAGGTTCTACCATCTCACCTCCGCCCTCGACTTTCGCTATGTGCGAGTTCTCTTTGTAATTTATTTTGCTTTCTTTCATTTAATTAATTATGTTTTTATTAAAATTCAAAAAATATTGTTTTAATTAATTTATTTTTAATTAATAAAAATTATTAAAATTCATAAATAGCCTCATCACCCCGTCGATTATTATGCCAAGTAAACTCAGCGTTCTGTCTGATATCTTTAAGACCGCACACCTCAAAAGCTTGCCGAAACCCCGCCAGCTGGGACCAAGACTTCCTCTACTACAATAGAGATGGAAATTCCCATTAAAAAATGTACCAAAGTACTACAATTTTCATCAAATGGAGCAGTAGCTTTCATGCGTTTCCATGATCCTATTCCAATAATTATAGTGTAATTCGTTGAAATTCGACAAAGATTTTATAATTATTTTATATTATTTTTATGATCATAGTATATAAACAGTTACTATATAAATTATTTTTTTAATTAACATAATTTGACCAAATTAATTAAATTGGTGGTGCATTTCAAATTATATTATTCTAAGTCATTTTTGTTAGTTAAATGTTAGTTTTTCTTTGGGATATAAAAATACCTTATTATATCAGTTTTCATTTAATGAAGTTTTTTAAAAGTCAATGTGGAACTATAGATATTAGAAAAATAAGAAAAAAAAAATATGTAAATTTAACATAAGACATGATGGAGGATTTATGTGCAGCATTAGATATTAATCATATCATTATGAGTTTGTGATATTAAAATTGACTATTGAGTATAATGTTGCTTGCAGCTTGTATTATATAGGATTAATAATGTATAACGTCAATAGCTTTCCAACGGTATATTTATTGTGGATGATATATATATTTTAGAAAATGAATAATGTGTATTTTACTACAATAAAAAGTAAGAATTAATTAATACAAAATGAGATACTCCATCCGTCCACTAATTCAAGGCCTAGGAGGTAAAACACGGGTTTTAAGAAAAAAGTATACTTTTATTAGTTGGGTGGAGAAAGGGACCCACAAAATATATTATTTATTGGTTTAGTGGAGAAAGGGACCCACAAAATATATTTTTTATTAGTTAAATGGAGAAAAAATATATTGTTTATTGGGTCCCACCAATTAAAATATGAATAAAAACTTACTAAAAATATATAGGCCTTAAGTTGGTGGACGGACCAAAAAAGAAAGTAGGTCTTGAATTAGTGGACGGAGGGAGTAACAACATTCTTCATACCACCAAAGCTTTTGAGTGAAACCCATTGAAATTCATCTATACCATGATCATGATTTTAATTAGAAGATGACATATTCTTTTGTCCAAGAATTTCTCTTTCAAAGAATGGAATTAACAATTTTGATTTGGTTCAATCTATCTATCTATTATATAAATAGCTGAAGAGCTCTGCATTATTCTCTATCCTATATGGCACTCTCACAATTTAGTACTAATATTTATTTCATTCTCAATTCTACACTATATGGCATTTTTATATTTTTCTTCATTTATCCCACATTAAATTTATACTAAACTTCATCAATTCATCATCTAAATAAAAGTCTCAATCTCCATACATATATTAGCTCATCTATCTTTCCAACATTGATATTCTATTAAATTTAATCATGAAAAAAATTAGATAAAGAAATACTTATACTATGTATTTCAAATAAATAATTTTTTACATTTCTTTAATAATTACAATAGTTTTTCACTTTAAATTTATAAACTTCATAATTCAAAATCTAAACAAATTGTAATTAGATTTCAATATTTACAAACTTAAAAAAAATATAGATGTTTTTGAAATAAGGTTCTTCAGTTAAATATCGTTATTCATCACTATATACCGTTTTATTCATTATTCTCATGATTTCACAAAAAATATGGTGCGGTTTTAGTGAGAACAATAATTTTTGTGAGCACATGAAAATCGTTATAACTAATTATGTATTTATTGTTAAATTTAATTCCACTCAAAAAAATAAAATTTCCACTCCTTCCAGGATTAATCAAACTCAAGTGATGCATTCATTCAGCAAGATGATGCCTCCACCATAGATTTTGGTGATTAAATGGCTGAAAATAGTTCTCTATTGATCAAATAACTGAAAATGATTCTCTATTTTTATTTTATTTAGTGGTACTTACTTGAACATCTGACTATATATATATATGTTCCAAAGAATTAATGATCTCTCTAATCATCACCTTCAAATAGTACAAATTAAAACTTAATTAGCAATCGTTTTAATTGGACTTCCACAAAACATCAATGCACGTTATATATTGATATAAGTCGACATGCATATTGCATTTTTGTCCAACAATATAACTCTCCAAAAGTTTATCTACTTCATTCGAATGATTTAACAATAACAACATTTGATAGAACGAAATTAAGTAGTTAAGAAAGCTTTGGTCGAAAATGAATGCCTTCAACAATGAGGCCAGACTTCCAATGATTGTTCTTGATCTCCATGAGCCTTGCCTCAACCTCATCTCTCTCATCTCCCTCTCCACTACAGAAGCTTCCCATCTCAATCTCCATCCACCCATCACTCCTCCGCACTGCAACTTCTTCGTTTCTACGGCGGCGGCGGCCTCGTTGCAGGTGCACCACGGCGGCTCTTCCTTCAGCTTCACTATCCGTCTCCTCATTCACAAATCTCACCACCGCATTTGCTGATCGCAGCCCATTGCACCTCTCCGCCAGCTTAAACACCAGATAAGCTCCATATTTGGTGTGTGGTGAAAGCATTCGCGTGTTTATCTTGCCTCGGATATCAAGCCAGCAAACAGATTGAAGCTGAGCAACTTCTGAGAATCTACAAATTAAATCATTTCCCGCATTTTATGACTTTTTTGCATACGGGGAAGTTTTGTGCGTGTGATATGCTTAAAATTCGTAATTTATTGAAACAGTCGTAAAAGAAAAACAGATCAAGTCTCTAATGAGAAAGAGGGAGTATTAGTTTACTCTTCGTAAATCGTGTACAGTTACTGAAAAGTAAATTTGTGAGAGGATGTATATTTTGTTAAATTAAGTCTATATGTTTTATTTATTCAGATTTTGTCTTAATCATCAAATGAATAATGTGTATACACAAAAACTCATGCATGTAAAACCGGTTTCACAGTGAAACTGGTCTCACAATTATACTACTTCAACTTACAAATGGCACTATAACATTTTAAAGTGTCATTTGTATGTTGAAGTAGTGTCATTCGGAAAACCGATTTCACCTTGAAACCGGTTTCACGGGAGACCACCTCTTTTTTTAATATGTTTGGTATTGATTTTATGTAGCAATATTATACGGTTACAATAAGAAAGGAATAATTCGAGATTGACTTGGTCAAAAGCTTGAACATATGAGAGATAGTTAAAAAGATTTTGGGCTCAAGTTTGTACTTTCTTTCGAACTCAAGCATAAAGAATGATTGTCATATCTTTGCGGCCATTTCATCTATAAACTTCAAGACTTGGAACTTATTGCATTCGATATAAATTTATCTAAGTGCAATAGTCATTATTGAATAGAGGTGTTGTTGAGTTCTATTCTATGATTTTACTTTGACAATTAATTAGTTTAGTTCATTTTAAGTGAGAGCCTTGTGAATTGATTCACCTCGAACAAGAGAATTGTAAATCTTAGAGTGTGATAGGTTGATAGAAATATTGTATGAGCATTTGTTACATTTAGCTCAGTAGAATCTAATTACTTTGTATTACTCTCTCCGTCCCGCAAAACTTGAGTAGTATTCTTTTTTGGGTTGTCCCGCGAAGCTTGAGCACTTTCCTTAAATGATATACATTTTTTTTTCATTTTTTCATATATCACACTTAACACACAAAACACTAACTCCTCAAAATTCGTGTTGAAAAGAAATTGCTCAAGTTTCACGGAACGGAGAGAATATTAGTTAGTCGTGCGATATATTAAATAGGAACGGAGAGAACCAGGGGGCTTAGCCCACTGGCCACCGGGTCCTCACTTAAGTGAAGTGACCCGGGTTCGATCCCTCTTGGGAACGAATTGGTGATTGGAGATATAAGGTGGAGTTTGGTGAATGGAGAGATAAGGTGGTTCTTGGAGTGGATGGGGAACTAACTACTAACATCTAACATGACTTTGACCGATCAAAAAAAAAAAAAAAAAAAAAAAAAATATTAAATAGAAATGATTTCTATCATATGGTTGTTTTTACTTGATTAAGAGGAATTTCAAGTTTAGTAAATTTTAATTCACATCTTTATAATGGATTCAGACCGTAAATTAATTGACAATTTGCAGCATAAAATTATTTCATGGCATCCATAATTTACTTTTCACTGCATTTATGCTTTTACAGTAGTTGTTGAATTTTGTTCTCACAATTAGTTCAACATACTCTAATTTGAGAGAACAAAAACTTTCATATTTAATAAGAAATGGATTAATTGCCTATAAATACACAAATTATATCAAAAATTTGGTTTTTAACCAGATTGATATATTTTTTTTTTATCAAAAAATACATAAATTTTTATTTTTTTGGAATTTGACCTGACTCCAAAAAATTGTTGGCCAATAAATTGATTGTCTGAATTTTAATGGGAAATTTGAAGGTACCGTTGGAAAGCTATTGACGTTATCTTTCTAATGAAGTTTATATTGTTGGGTTTTGGTCACCGGAAGTGGTTGAAAAAAAGAAAAAATATAGAGTTTTGTGACCTCAATTTTCATGTCATTTTTTCACCACTTTCGATTATCAAAAGCCAGAAATATAAGTATCATGAGAAAGATAACGTTAAGAGTTTTCCAACGGTACCTTCGGATTGCCATCAGAATTCAGACAATCAATATATTAATTGGCGAACTTTCGGCTCAGGTCGAATTCCAAAAATATACTCCCTCCGTCCTACGAATCTTGACACGTTTTTCTTTTTGGGCCGTCCCACGAATCTTGACACGTTTTCAAATAAGGTAATAATTACTCCCTCCGTCCCCAAAATAAGTTACTCTTTGGGGACGGCACGGGTTTTAAGGAAAAGTGGTAAAGTGTATTGATAGTGGAGAAAAATAAGTATGTTATAATTAGTATTGAGAGTGGTGAAAAAGTGAAAAAGTGTTATATTTAGTATTGGGAGTGGTGAAAAAGTGAAAAATAAGAATAAATAAAGTATTATTAGTGGTGGGGTAGTTGTCCAAAAATGAAAAGAAAGAAAGATGAACTTATTTGGGGGACGTCCCAAAAAGGAAAAAGATGAACTTATTTCAGGGACAGAGGGAGTATTATCTTCTCTCTTCTACTTTATTATATTCTCTCTCTTACTTTATCACATTTATACTTTATTAACTACACACTTAAAACACTAATCTACAATTCTTTAATTTCCGTGCCAAAATCAAATGTGTCAAGATTTGTATTTACTGACAATTAACTCATAAGTAATTGAAGTTTGTGGGCATGATTAATTCCATTAAAAAAATAAAAAGGGGTATATACCATTTTGAGTATTTGCATAAATGAATAGCGCTTAGGATGAAAATAAAGAGTGAGAGAAGTAGGACCTGACCTTGAGTCTGGATGAGATGTCCATTCCCAGTACCACGGGGTATCAACGGCCCACGTGATCCCCAGCTCTCTTGCTCCCATTAAATAACACTTTTTACCACTCCTTTTTTCAAGCCAGAATATCTGATTTCAACAAATATATTCATCAAATTTCTCAAGAAATATATACTATGTAACATGTTCATCACCAAATTTTCTTTCTGTGTTTCCGTTTTCTCATATACATGTGGGAGATGATTGATGATATGCTTATACATCTTGTTACTAAAGTAATTAAACATCATAAACATAAGTCTTCGTAGGTAATATTTGTAACTTTTACGGAAAGCATTTGCAATTTCTTTTTCTTACCCATATTTTGTTTTTTTTTTTTCCTTAAATTAGAACATATACTCCCTCCGTCCCACGAATCTTGACATGTTTGGTTTCGACACGGGAATTAAGGAGTTGTAGATTAGTGCTTTAAGAGCACTTCCAGCAGAAATCCCAAAATTATGCTCCTATATTCCTCTCTAAAACTTTCATATTTAATTTTAGGATCTCGATTTTATAAATGCATACACCAGATCTCCTATTTTCTACATAAAAACAATAATTATGTGTGGGCCCTACTAATTATAAGCTTAAAATAAATTTAGGGTGCGTGTAAATTTAAGTGGGTGTAAAAAATTTTGTGGGCCCCATCAAATTTAGGGGATCTGTTGGATGCATTTTTTATCTCATTTTCAATTGTTTTAGCCTAAATTTAGAGTTAGTGATGCATTTAGGTGATCTGCTGGGAGTGCTCTAAGTGTGTAGTTAATAAAGTATAAAAGTGATAAAGTATGAGATAAGAGGTAATATAAGTGATAAAGTATGAGAGAGAATGTAGTAAAAGTGATAAATTAGGAAAGAGAATGTAATAATTATTACCTTATTTGAAAATGTGTCAAGATTCGTGGGATGACCCAAAAAAGAAAACATGTCAAGAGTCGTGCGACGGATGAAGTACTAATTAACGGTCTAATAAAAATTGGAAATCAAAACCTTTTGTAGCAAAAGCACAACGTCCATACACAATATCACAAGAAACATAACCATTAACCGGGTACATAAAAAATGTAAGAATTCAGAATTGTAGTAGAAAATATCATGTAATTTTTAATATTTATTTTTGTTATCGGAAAATAGAAAACATCATGTATTATCTTCAAGTGATAAACTAAATATGGGGTCAGATTTATATAAAATAACCTAATTAATGAAAGAGTGTTGGCAAAGGGAAAATGTATGCATACCATTCTTCCAGCGTCAAGAGTAATCGGAGAGTGACAAAGCCTAAAGTAAAGGTCTTTCATGGAGCTGTAGACCACTGGAGCTGCTGATCTCGACACCATCTCCGGCCAATCCGACGGCAGAAACCTGCCCCAAACATAGTCGGCTTCCGCCGCTGATTTGAAGCCTTTTGAAATCGTCGCAAATCTTGAGGCGTCGAGTGGACAAGTACGCGACAGAATCTCCGACACGGTCTCCTCCGGCAACGTTGCGAAAGCCTCCATTCTCACTATAGAGTCCAACTTCCAAACAAAAGGTTTGCCTTCTAATAGAGAATAGTAGGAACCTATTCCTCTCCTAATAAAAGTTGCCACCAAAATCCATTTATTGGCGATTGCGGAAAGGGATAATGGTAAAAAGAAGTTAAAACTTCATGTGTTTTGCAATTTCGGCAAAACTTTTATATTTCGGGAAAAGATGAGCATCAATTTCGGGGAAAAGGGATTATCATGTTTACAAACTTCCAAATGTGTTTGAATTTGGAATTATGATAGATTTTAAGAAAGGTTAAATAGGTTAAGGACATTGCTATTTGGATCAATTTGATCCGGATTAAATCAAAAAATTAATTAGTTTAAGATATTTTTACCCCTTTTATAGTTTTAATACATTAATTAAATATGTAGTCCCCAATGGCACACCAAGCGGTGCGACCTTCTGTCTGTAAACAGTGAGGTCTCGGGTTCAAACCCCACTGCTCCCCCTCCCCAACTCCCCCAAGTCAAAAAAAAATACATTAATTAAATATGTATATATATTTATTGGGAACATTAATTTCATTAAATAAATTTATAGTTTAAGTTTGACTAGCTTATAATGTATTTTGTAAATACACATGAATCTATTTATTTTCATGACATGCATGAGTCTGGCTTTTTTTTTGGGGGGGTTTTTTTTATAATTAACATACTTTAATTTAATTTATTTTAAAGCCAAAAATTAACTTACATATACGATTTATATATGTTTGCACAAACCCAAATTATATATGAAGGTAATTAAATAATGTCACCACTCTTTCATGTCACTAAAAACATAAATGAAGCTATGGTGGTCAACATTTTCAAAGTTTTAATGAGACTATACATTCAAACTACTTACGAAAAGAATTGTAGAATTTCATTGAATCTATAATCTAAGAGCATCCACTGTGGGGATCCGACAGGGGGGACTCGAGTCACCCAGCTATCGGGTCACCCACTGCAGCCTCGCCTGTCTCGAGTGTGCCCCGATCTATCGGGGCTGACATGATTTTGGGTGGAGAAGGCATGTGCTGAGCACGCGCTTATTTAAAAAAAATTGAAATTTGAAAATTCGGCCGTTGCCGTTTGTAAAAAAACATTTTTATTTAAATCGATTATTTGACTGTTCCTTCCTTTTTCTCTCTCTCTCTTATTTAAATACTCATATCTTCTTCTTCTTCACACATCTTTTCCTATCTTCTCTAATTTTCTTCTATCTACTCTATCAAATTCTCTCAAAAAAATATGGATCCACACAATCCCAATTGGTACAGCTCAAATTGAGTTCCCGACCTCTCCGAAGGATACGATTATCATCCCGATTTGACGGGTATCAACTTGAAGGAGGAACCTCATCCAAGCGACGATGAGGAGACGCCGGCCACCCACAGTGCGTCGAAGCCCAAGAAAGGAGGGCGGCCACTACAAGAAAATGTGTCGGACACCGACGGAATCACCGACGGAATTTTTTCCGTCTTTAATTACCGACGGAATCAACGACGGAACATGTTCCGTCTTTAAGTACCGACGGAATTACCGACGGATTTTCCGAGAGTCGGTTCAAGATGGCGCGAATACCTCCCGGGAAATTCTCCGATGGAAATAACGACGGAACAACGACGGAATTTTATACCGACGGAATAAATCCGTCGTAGATTCATTTTAAATTTTATTTTTTTTATTTTTTTACGGATACCGACGGAATTTAATTCCGTCGTTAATTTTTTTAAAATTTATCGGTTATTAAAAATAGCGTAACGACGGAAAAAAGGATCCGTCGGTAACAGCGACGGACATATCCGTCGTAATTTCCGTCGGTGGGCCCTATTTAATAGATAGACGCGGGATGAGAGAAATTCATTCTAATTTTCCCAAAATCTCTCTTTCCCTCAAAAGCGACCCCGCCCCAAAATCTCTCTTTCCCACTGCAAATCGGACCCGGCGCCGCTGCTGCAGAAGGCCGTCAATCGGAACCCGCCGTCGATCGGACCCCGCCGCCACTGGAGAACGCCGTCGATTGGACGCCGCCGCTGCTGGAAAACGCCGCTGCTGGAGAAAGCCGAACGCCGCGGCCGCTGCCGCAAAACGTCGAACGCCGCCGCCGTCGCTGGAGAAGGTCCCTCCCACCACCGCCGCTGGACGTCTGGTCACGTGAAGCTGCTCCGGCACCGCCGCACCGCGCTCGGCCACTGTTCAGGTGAGGTGAGCTTGTTCTTTCTCTTTTTTTTTGTTTTTAAATTTTAAACTGTTAATTATGATAACTAAATTAAATTAATTTTTTTTTGTTTAGTATCTGCCTGCCAGAATCTGCAAATCAAGTTTTTATGGGACAAAATTGGATTTAGGCGGAAATCAATTTTGATTCTTGTTAGGGAGGTGCAACTCGTGTAGATATTGCCTGTGAGACTTGCAACGCGCTTGACTGCCCTTCCGGTAAGATTTATTCATTTTCTCGGTTACTTCAAATAAATGAAGAAAATAAATAAATAAATCAAACTTTGATTATTATGTATTTTAAATACTTGTGTCAATAATAATTTTCCAAGTATTAAAAGTTTAAAACTAAAATAAAAAGAACAATATTCATGTTGACTAAACATAACCGGTTCTTTTTACCTTTCAAATATCTATAACTGTATTTCTTCGTAATAACTCAGCTGTAAGATTTTTCTAGTTTTTGAGGTTAGTTGATGAGTATGACACTCCTAAATACAGTTATCTATCTTATTTCATTTGCAATATTGCAATTTATCTATGGACATAGTCTAAATTCCTAGTTTATATTAGATAGAAATGCTTGAATTTTGTTTATTGTATGTGTTGCAGGTGTGTGTTTCTTCTGTTGATCCATCAGCATTTCCTGCCGCTGTTGAAGCAGGAGCCTTAATGGTTGGACTACTAACTCCTCCTCCTATTATTAGTGTGTAATCCAATTGAGTTGAGTTGCTCCTCATAAATTCATCATTTTCTTTTAACAAATAAAGTTAATTGTAGTTTTAATATACTTTTCTTTTTATTAATTAAAGTATAATAAGAATTTAATTTTATATTTTCACTTTTTAACAAGTCTATTAGTGCACTGAAGCTCGACTCATGTATATTACTAGAAGAGGTGGAATGAATTTGTATAAAGTCAAAATATGAATAACTTGACTCATTTATTTTCAGGTTGAGATTGTTAGGGTGATTCTTAATTTGTGAGGAAGAAAGGAAGAAGTCAACGAGAATAAGAAAAAACAAGTAAGTTTTTATTCTATTATCCCTTGTTTTGGTACTATGGCTCAAATGGTAGTCATAGTTAAAATTTTAAATTTTAGATGAGCATGTATCTAGGATTTTTTTTTATTTGTATATATTAGACGAGCATGTATCTAGGTAGTAAATGGAGATTAGGTTGGGGGATGGCTGTGTTCCATCCCATTTTGTTGCTGTGGTGATGGCTTGGAGCCGCGTATTTGTTTTTGTATTTGATTTATAGAATTTGTGTTGAACATGTGTTATATTATCATAGTATCTATAGACTTAAAGATTAATAAAACTCTAAAAATATGTAGATATAAAATTTCTAACACACTTAAATGAACCAAAATTGTAGAAATGAGTGAAAATCGTGAGTGGATGTATCGACGTTTTCTACCTGATGGAGCTTTGAATCCCGATTTTCAAAGAGGTCTTCAAGGTTTCATTGACTACGCTAGCAGTAGACGAGATTTAATGGATGGGGAAAAAATTAGGTGTCCGTGTAGGAAATGTGATAATATACGTTTCCATACTAAAAACAATGTCCAGTATCACATAGCAAAGAACGGTTCCTACTGCGGCATCAGAGGCTCCCACCACTGGACGTACTACACTCGTCATACGACATGGGTATAATTTTTATTGTTACACAATCTTATGAATTATTAAATGTTAGTTTTATTACTAATGACTTTGAATGTTAATTGTAGCCAATTACATCCCTTGGGGATGGTTCCAGGCACAGTCACTAAGATTTTCAAGCAAGTTAAAAATCCAGAAGGTTTCAATTGGAAACTCACTCCACCTGCAATCAAGACATCGTACTTTGAGGAATTTAAGGTACGAATATAATTTAATTCAAGTTGTTTTACAAAATACATATACATATTAGTTAGTGTTTATAAATATATTTTGTTTGTTGTTTGAATAGAAACATTTCACATGGGATCCGGCGATAGAGGCAGATGTCTATAAGCTTTGGTTAGAGGTTGCTGCACGGAGGTATAAGGATTTTGTTTTCGACATCAAGAAAAAGAAGAACAAGAGGCCTTCTTTTATTCACGCGGATGACTGGCCTAATTGGCTTAAGTACTGGGACTCTGATGAATTCAAAGCCAAATCAGAGATAGCAAAAAAGTGTAGGATGTCTGAGCCTTTAGGGCCTTCTTTGATTATGTTGTGTTTCTGTACTTTGAATACTTGACTATTTCTATTATGTTTCTTAACACTTGAATATTTTGTTATGTTATGACTATATGTGAATGATATTTTAGTATTTTAATATTTGATTGATTTTGTGTTTTTGGTGATTGGTGTATTGATAATATAGTAGAATAAAAGTGTATAACAGGACGTCGATAACTGGATAGAGCAAATTTTAAAAAAAAAATTATTTTTTTTTTAAAATTAGCGACGGAATTTAAGTCCGTCGCTAAATATTGGGCGGACAAATAACGACGGAATCGTCGTCCGTCGTTAAATATTGGGCGAGCAAACAGCGACGGAATTTCAGTCCGTCACTAAATAGCGACGGAATTTTCCGTCGCTATTTCCGTCGCTATTGACTGACGACGATTTCGTCGTCGTTTTTCGGCCGACGGTCGAACCGTCGTTATTTTCGTCGCTAAAATAGCGACGGACCAAAATTCCGTCGGTATTCGATTTAGCGACCTATTTTACGGCGACAGACGGCCTCCGTCGGCCGTCCGTCGGTGATTAAAAATAGCGACGGAAAATCAGGGATTAGCGACGGAATTTTCCGTCGCTAATCGCCCAGTTTCTTGTAGTGGGCGGAAGGCTATGGCCTTCAAAGAGAAGGCGCCGGAGGAAGGAAGGGCCGCTCGGCATACCTACACCTTCGAGGAGACGGACCTTATTGTCCGTGTTTAGGCAGAGGAGACGAACGATGCCGTCCGGGGTGTCGATCAAAAGGGAGAGGCCTATTGGGGCTGTTGGGAACTTAATGAAATATCATAACCCTAGTTTTGATGATACCAGAATCCTTAGATTTTCTTTGTAATAGACTAGAACCTTTCTAACTCAAATGTTGGAGATCACTTTCTAGTTTGTTTAGTGTTCTGAAGACTGAAGACTGAATAACTCGACTAATGTTTGCAATAAATGACAGAGTCAAATACTGATGTTTGACTGAACGAGTTTCTCAACTGAAGAATCAGTCTTAACTGATTCATCGATGCATGCTACGTGGATTTAGAGGACTGATACTAAAGTCAAGTATTAGTTGATATTCTTCCTCGGACTGAATCTCCAGAAGCTTAAAGGAAGCCACGCACTTCAAGTACAGCCGCATTAAATGTAGAGATACAAAGGATCGTCCTTTCTTTGCAGAGCGTTCCTTTTCGGTGATTACTTTTCAGAGGCGCCTTAGCTCCTATACCTGACACGCCGTTTCTCACCAAAGAAGGAACCTCGAAGATTGAAGCCTCAGCTAAATTCGAATTACTCTCACAATGGATGAATTCTTGAATACCATCTCCGCCAACAGATCTATTCAAGACCTCTCCTATAAATAGAGCTCGAGGATCACTCCAATCTTCACCGATTCAAATACACAAGCTGAAACGCTGCCAAATTTGCAATTCAGCCATTCAAAGCCTTCCAAAGTTTGAATAGAAGAAGAAAATCCTAAAGCCAAAATTAGTCTATTGCTGATTACATACATTCTCTTAGAACCTTAGGCAAATACTTATTTATCCAAAGCCTAAGTTACCGATTACAGAGAGCCTGTTCTCTGTGATCTAGTTGGTAGTTTTTGAACCTCCTTTCAACGAATTGAAATGAGTGTTTGAGTAAAGTGCGGAGTTCAGACCAGTGTTCTGACTCCAAGAGATCTTAGCCAGCACTAGCAAAGGCATTGTTGTGTCTTAGCGTGCTAAGAGTGAGCGAGAAATCCAACCCAGTGTGTTGGTATTGAAAATTTGATTTTCAGTTGTAAGGTTTGTTGTGCACCTGTAAGTATAAGTCTATAGTGTTTGTTAGTGTGATCAACTGACCGTGGACGTAGCAACTTGTTCCGAACCACGTAAAAATCCCTTTATCTTTTATCGCTTTCAGTTCTCACTTTCCTATCTGTGCTCAAACTTATTTTTAACTGAAACTGATTAATTGCAAAGTGAAACCAAAATCTTGACAACGTGTTAATCACAAAGGTTATTTCAAAAGAAAAGTTTTCCGCTTCCAGTATTATTAGTCTAACTGATAAATATTTGGATAGTTAGTAAGATTCAGAACACTCCTCTGTTTTACAACAAGACTGAAGCCTCGCGTATATAGGTTAAAGCCTCACACTTAACTGATATCTCTTTACTGAAGAGAGATTCAGTATCAGTCTTCAACCTTTGTAACTAAAGGTTCTTTAACTTCTTCTTCAGTCAAAAGGTTGTGTTTGTTTTTAAAAAATAGCCTATAGGTGTATTTCCCCCCCTCCCCCCATACACCTATTCTAGACCTTCCGGGACCTAATGGGGGCTGGATTCTAGAGCGGGTGAACGCCCTCCTCGGCGTCGCCTTGAAACCCCGCCAAATAAAGGGACACTTCGCCCCCGAGTGGTTGCGGAGGTGAAGTTGTGAGAGAATGTTTGGGTGGAGGTTTGCGCGAAGTGGCCTTCCGGTCATTCCGACGACATGCTCCAACAGAAGGCCCAAGTCATCTTCCAAGGTAGAAGCCCAACTTCTGGCCCCTTCAACTACTGGAATGCATGGAGGACGCTCCGAATCAACTGGAGGTTCAAGTCCATGTACCTTGAGGGCGACGCCCATTCCTCAAAGAGGACGAAGACATCGGAGACGGGCGACTTCACCACTTCAGTGTTGGGAGATGAGATCACGTCTTCCCAGCCAATTGGAAATAAGGCAGCGGCGAGAGCGGTGAAGGGAAAGGAGAAGACGTCGCAAAGCTCGGAGCCTCCACCGCAATACACAGAGAGGTTGGATAGATCGGACAACAAGCTGCAAAAAATGATCGGCGAGTACACCAAGAAGAACGAGCTGAAGAGGAAAATCCACGACGATCAGATCTTATTCATGAAGACTTCCAACATGACTCCGGAGCAGCTAGAATGACACAAGCAACGAGTAGCGAAGATCCTAGCTCGACAAATGGGGGGGTGGAGACTAGATAGGTTTTAATTATATTTTTAGGTTTTAATTAAGTAATTTTAAATTATGTCTTAGGTTTTTTTTTATGTAATTTTTAGGATTTTTAAAATTAATGAAGTTTAATTTTAAGTAAATTGTGTTATTTAAATGTGTGCAATTAAAATTAAATGAAAAAATACAAAAATTAAAATTAAAAAAATCAGGTCAGCTATCATGCCATCTCACTGCAGCCTCCTTGACCCAATGTGGTTCCCCCTCTATCAGGTCAGCTATCAGGTCACCCCACTGTGGATGCTCTAACTTAAATAATAATCTCTCTAATTTGTTGAATTTCATTTTGAATCTCAAAATATCGCAACCACTTCCTTTGTGACTTGTGTGAACATGGGTGACATGGATAATAAATTATACCATATTAAATAGGGTTAATTACGCCAAAAATCATGAACTACACCCTCATTTCTAACTTTTTCATGAACTTTTTTTTTTCTAATAAAAAATTCCCTGAATTTAATGTGTTGAACAATTTTACCATGACTTTTTCCTCCGGTGAAGTTCCGGGCTCAGCTGTCGCCTATGTGGCAATACCAAGCTGACATGGCGCCTACGTGGTAATACCGAGGTGACATGACTCTTACTTGGAAAAAAATAAACAACAAAACAAAAAATCCATGATTTTCTCCGGTGAAGCGAAGGGCCGCCTCCCTCAATCTCAGACACGAAGATCGGCGGTGAGAGACGGGGAGGCGAAGGGACGCGAAGGGGACGCCGTTGTTGTGCTCGCTGCCCCCAATTTCAGCAGACACCTTGGTCAAAACCCTACCTCCTCCGCCGTGCCTCCGCTGTCGCTGCCATTCCAGATGTCGAGCAATTAGGGTTGTTTCCATGGATCGAGCAATTAGGGTTGTTTCCGATTCAGGTGGTGTCTGCCGGTGACTCGTGATTGAGGCGGAGGTGGAGAAGAGGAATCGACGGTGTAGAACGGCGGCGACAATGGGGATGGTGTAGAAGAAATCACCGGAGGGATGAATTTTCTCGACGCACGCCACCGCCCCCTCTCTCTCCACCTTCCTCCCCCACCACCATCACTAGATCTGCCGCCCGCCACCAACCACCCCCGTAGATTCGCCGTCTCCCAGATCGAACAGTGGGCTCGTAGATCCACCACCACCGGCCATTGCATGGTTGGGCTCGACTGTTGTTGTTCGACTTCCGGCGAGCTCGACCCCCAACAGAGAGAGAGAGGTTTGGGCTCAAAACGACGTCGTTTTACCCCCAACTAAACAACTTCGCTTCTTTTCGCCGCCGGCTATGCCATATCAGCACTCAATTTGGGGATTTTTGAAAGTCATGGAAAAATTGTTCAACGCATTAAATTCGGGGAATTTTTGATAAAAAAAAAGTTCATGGAAAAGTTGAAAATGAGGGTATAGTTCATGATTTTTGGCGTAATTAACCCTATTAAATATAATCAATTCATAATTTTTTATATTTATTAACTAAAAATAGAGTCAAAAATTTTAAAATATGTTACTATATTAAATAAAAATAAATACTACATGTAAATCAAATTGTCACCTCTTGTACAATTGCTACAGTTGAAGTATATATTTTTCTTGCTCACTAATATATATGAATAACGACTTACCTTTAGTGATCGCCAACATATATACTTTTGATACTTTATTGTGGATTTCTTAATGCATTAAAAAGTTATCTCTTAATATATACGAATAACGACTTACCTATAGTGATTGTATTAGTTTTGTATTTTTTAATATCGTAACTTGACGAAAATAAACTATACTTTATTAAATATAATTAATTCATAATTTTTAATAATTATTAACTATAAACAAAGAGTTCAATGTTTTGCCAAGGGCAGAGGGTTCAGGAACGTACACATGCACGCATGAGTCGATCCACTGACTTTAAGATTGGATGAGAACCGTCTTATCAATTGAACTGCGATTCATTATCATTTATATACAATGTTTTTAAATTAAAGAACAAATATATATAGTGATTGCCTTACTTTTATAACTTTTATTTATGTAATTTTTTGAAAATATAATATACTCCCCCCCGTCCCACCGAGCTTGAGTCGTATTCCTTTTTGGGCTGTCCCACCGAGCTTGAGTCATTTCCTTTTTCGGCAAAAATTAGGCAATTTAAAGCACTAATTTACAAAACTAATTGCACCCCTTATTACATTCTCTCTTCTACTTTATCACTTTATCACATTCTCTCTCCTACTTTATTACTTATTACATTATCTCTCCTACTTTATCACTTTTATACTACACACTTAAAACACTAATCTACAACTTCTTAATTTCTCTGCCCAAAAGAAACGCCTCAAGCTCGGCGGGACGGAGGGAGCACTACTTTATTTAAAAATAATTAATTTCTAAATTTTTTAAACATCTAACCAAGTGTCAAAATTTTTGTAGTAGCATAGTGGTTCTTGAATATATAATTAAACGAGCTTTTGGATTTCACAACACAAGAACATATTACTCGATCATCATTTGAAGTAAGACAGAAACACTTGATTAGATTGAATTGTGCTTTATTATATATATATATATATATATATATTATAACCATATAAATGGTGTATATTTTTAAATTATTTTTTTCGTAGATAAATTTATAAATTATATATATCTAGTCATCTTTCAAATATATTCACCAAATAGAATTAATCATATATAGTAAAAATATTCTATGATTGTGATTGAATAAATTATAACTGGCACTTAACAACTATAATTAAAATAAGTAAACTCAAATTCTTCGTAATTATTCATAATTTCATTGGAGATTACAATAGGCTCAATCTCACACAAATGCTTTGTCATATTAAAAAAATTTACTTATAGAAAATATTTTCAAATTTTATTAAGTGTGTGATATACATATATATAATCCTAAATTATAATATAAATTATATTACATTTTATGACTTTTTATATTGTTGGCTGTTTCGAATAATTGCAATCTCATGGAAATAATAAAATCAAGATGGTATTGAAAATTACGCAATACTTAATAAATACATAACTCATTAGCGATTTATATAAAGAATTTTATTTTAGAAAAATTATCCGATATCATAATAATACTATATTACTCCCTCCGTCCGCCAAGATTATGTCACAATTACTATATTGGGCGTCCGCCAAGATTATGTCACTTTCCTTTTATGGCAATGGTCCCACCATCCTCTTTAATATTTTATCCTTATTAACACTCTTTATTAAAAAAAAAAAACACTCAAAATTCAATTTCAACCACTCATCTCATAAAGTGGTGGGACCATTTCTCCACTGCATCAAAATCATCACCAATTTTATTAAATCCCGTGCCTAAGCAAATTGCCATAATCTTGACGGACGGAGGGAGTAGTATTTTGATTTTTAAATTGAAATATGTTTTATAGTGACCGGGGATGTTTAAATAAAAAAATGTTACAAAATAATATTACTATTATACCTGATGATTAGCTCGTTAATCTTCACATTTCACACCTAATGATGAGTATCGAAATTCCTATGTTTTTTATTCTTAAAAATAAATCCCCAACACTAAAAGAATGAGTCACATAAATTATAAAGTGAACAAGCTGAGAAAGCAACGATAGGGCTTCCTATGTTCAATTAATTCATTTAAGTGCATAGGATTAAGGAGATTAAACATTTAATTTTATGTTCATGAATTTAATTTATGGCGTAGAAAAATAAAAAGATATTGAATTTATATTCATAGTATATTAAATTTAGTATTTTAAAATAATAAACTTTTATTAGGAGCATTTAAGGTAAATCATATTTTCAGTAAAACAATTTGTAACTTTTTTACCTATACTGATCCGGATCAATTTGCTCCGTAAGGATTTATCCATAGGTTAAATAGGTTATGATTTTAGGTATCATAAAAGCTTGTTCTTGAAGAGGTTATTGATGAATTCTCACAAAAAAAAAGGTTAAATAAGTTAGGATTTTATGCATTGAATATGAGGTATCACAAAAGCTTGATCTTGAAGAGGTTATTAATGATTTTGCTTCTCAAGATGCTAGAAGATGTAAATTATTTCTATAATTGTTTGATCATTGTTTTACTGTTTATTGTACTTTATAGTAATGTTACAGTTGTGCAGCTATCTAAAGTTTGCTACAAAATTATCGAAGCTTCATTTTTTAGGGAGGCTTTTTTTCTTGGGCAAAGGTCACTTTCAGTCCCATCATTTTAGCAAATTCTCAAAAATATCTCAACCTAAAGATATTACCAAAATATTGATACTCAACCTAATAAAAAAATATTATTCGTGTTTTATTAAAAAAATTCGGCTCCTGAAAATCAACGTGGATTGACGGATCTCCAACATGAATTGTCTATATGGATGTCAAAAAATAAAATAAAAAATGAATATACACTTAATTCTAAGCAAAATCGTTGATCGTGGAGCAAAATGATGAGGGTGACTACATCATAATGGGGGCAGAGGGATGAGACGAGCTCCGATTGTAGACAAAAGATAAGTTGGCCCAATCGATCTTCTGATGGAATACGTCTTGGAAAGAAGGTCGCGCGCAGAAAGCGACGTAATGATGTGTAAATCACTATGTGGATGGCAATTGGCAACCGGATGAGAGCTAGTGTCAAACGGCTGTTGCAGCTTTTCTTAAAATTTTTGAGGAAGGGAGGGAGTATTATAAAATTATTTTCTAAAGCAATTAATTTTGAATTAGAGTCTAATTAATTATTTAGACAATTAAATCATTAATCAACTTAAGCTTAAGTGTTGCTTGATTAATAAATTAATCTACAAAGGCAAAAAATATACAAAAATAGAAAATGAAAAAAATACACCCCAAAAAAGAAATTAATTGGCAGCCCAACTTTTAATTAATCTGAGGACCAAATATTTTAATAAAAATCAGAGGCCCGAGCAATTAATAATCTGGCCCAAATATTAATTAAATGTAGCCCAATTTCATTTACCTAGCCGCCCAAACGATAAGCCCATATCTTAAATAAAAAAAGCCCTTAGTTTTACTCCCTCCGTCCCACAAATCTTGACACGTTTTCCTTTTTGGGTTGTTCCACGAATTTTGACACATTTCCAAATAAGATAATAATTATTACATTCTCTCTCATACTTTATCAACTTTATTACATTCTCTCATACTTTATCACTTTTATTACATTCTCTTTCCTATTTTATCATTTTTATACTTTATTAATTACACACTTAAAACACTAATTTACAACTCCTTAATTCCAGTGGCAAAACCAAACGTGTCAAAATTCGTGGGACGGAGGGAGTAATTTTAAAACAAGTCCGTCTTCGACGCTATGGATGCTTTGCGCCTCAAATTTAGGGTTGTTTGTGCTAGCTTAAATATCAAATTGGATCGACAACTGTTTGATGTATGTTGCGTGCGAGAATTTGGGAGGGGGCTTCAGCCCCCCCCCCCCCCCCTAGCCCCCCGGCTCCGTCCCTGGTTGCGTATTGCTCCGATTTGATACATATGCTTTTCATTTGAGGAGTGATGAGAGCTAACAATCTTTTGCATTTCCACATATGATCACTTTGTTATAGTTTTAGTGTTTTTGTATATCTTGAAGTTCTTTAGTTTGGAAGGTCTTTAGTTTTATCATGTTGCTAGTGAATCATGGGAATTTTTTAATCTCTTGGGGATGTTTAGTCCGAAGAACTAGTCTTGATACATAAAAATAAGGGTTATTAGTGTTTTATGTCCCGAACTTTCAGCGTTTTCCACGAAATGTCTCGAACTTTCATTTTTTCCTAAAAAATCTCAAACTTTCAGTTTTTTTTCATAAAATGTCCCGTTATACAAAATTCGATGACGGAAAAATGATAAAAAAAAAAAAAAATCAAACTTTCAGCGTTTTTCAACAATGATGGTTCCTAATATGGTTTTCCAACAATGACGGTTCCCAAAATATTTCTTCCGATGAGATAATTCATCATTTTGTCACCGAATTTTATATAGCGGGATATTTTATGGAAAAACTGAAAGTTCAGAGTTTTTTAGGAAAAAATAAAAGTTCGGGACATTTTGTGAAAAACGCTGAAAGTTTGGGACATAAAACACTATTAACCCTAAAAATAATAAGGTTAATTACTTTTATGTATTAAAACTTTGGGATATTTCAATTTTTTTGATTATTTATATTAGTTTTGTTTGATTATTTCTATCATTTAAACTAGTTTTATTTGATATTTACTCTAATTAAAGAAATTTTACTCTTGAAAATAAAAATACCAATAATGTATTTTACCAACCATACAAAGTAGACACCCTTTAGAAGCCAACCATTTGAGACTTACCACTCCAAATATTACTTAGAGCATCCGCACGCTCTACTCGATGGCTTACTCGAGTAGAGCGTTGCGGGGGGGGGAGGTCTACTCGAGCATTACTCGAGTGCTCGTGTAGCACTCGAGCGGCGCGTGCTGTGCACGCGCCTCAATTAAAAAAAATATATATTTCAACAGCTTTTAACGGCTTTTTGAATTTTTTTTCCAACGGCTCTTTTAGCTGTTTGACACCTTTTTTTTTATTTTTTATTCTCTTCTTTTCTCTCTATAAATAATACTTCTCCCTCCCTCATTCATCACAACTCACTCCTTCTTCCTCCTTCAATTTTTCTTGCAAAATATCATCTTTGTTCTTCCAAAAATGCCGTCACCCCAACATGATTCTTCGCCTGATTCCGACGAAGTAGCTGAAAGGTTCATGGAGTTGGTAGAGTTGTAGAAACAAGTGCTTGCTCCATACCGCTCCCCACCGGCGCTAGATCCGGCGCGTGTCAAACGTCCCCGATCATACGTCCACCGTGATCGTGAAGAGGCCCATGTACGTCTTATGCAAGACTACTTCATCGACAATCCAACGTACGGTCCTACTTTTTTTCGGCATCGTTTTCGCATTGTTCTTGAGCATCGTCGAAGCTGTTCAAGGTGAAGATATTTTCTTCCATATGAGCATTGATGCAATCGGTCAAGACTTTCTTTCTCCTTTACAGAAATGCACGTCGGCTATCCGCCAATTAGCCACCGGGATTAGTGCGGATGTTTTCGATGAGTATCTCAAAGTGGCCGACTCAACCGGGCGTGTATGCCTCAAGAAGTTCTGCAAGGCGGTCATCCGGGCTTTTGGAGCCTATTACTTGCGCCGTCCAACGCCAACTAACGTCCAACGCCTCCTTCATATGCACGAGGCGCGACACGGTTTTCCCGGGATGCTCGGGAGCTTAGACTGCATGCATTGGGCGTGGAAGAACTGCCCAAAGACGTGGTACGGAGCCTACAAATGCGGGGATCAGGGAGAGCCCACCTTGATATTGGAGGTCGTTGCATCCCACGATTTGTGGATTTGGTACGCCTTCTTCGGCGTCGCTGGTTCGAACAACGACATCAATGTGCTGAATCAGTCGCCTCTCTTCTCCGACGTGTTAGGAAGGAACTGCGGCGCCGGTGGTCTTTCATGCCAACCAGCGCGAATACCGGATGGGCTACTACTTGTGTGACGACATATATCTGGAGTGGCGTTGCTTCGTCAAGAGTCCATCAATGGCAACCAATCCGAAGGAGGCAAGGTTCAAGAAGATGCAAGAATCGGCACGGAAGGATATCGAACGCGCCTTCGGAGTCCTTCAAGCTCGGTGGGGAATCATTCGAAGTTCGGCGCGCAATTGGTACGTAGAGCACCTTAAGGACATCATGTTGTGTTGCATCATTCTCCACAACATGATTGTGGAGCACGAAGGTGAAACGGCTCTCAACTGGAGAGATGATGATGGGGCGTCTAGCAGTGCTTCGACGGAGAGTGCTGGACAAACACCGGTGTCCTTCGAGGAATATGTGCGAAGGGATATAATTCTCCGAGATAGACATCTACATGCTCAGCTCCGAAATGATTTGATGGAGTACCTTTGGGCACGTTTCGGACCTCTAGGACCAGAGTAGTTAATTTTTAGAAATTGTTTTTATTTTATTAAAGTTTTATGTAATATTTAGAATTTTAAAATTAATGCAATTTAAATTTGAAATAAATTGTGTTATTTAAATTTGAGCAATTAAATTTAAATAAAAAACATAAAAATCAAAACTAATGTTATCAAGTAGGCTATCAAGTAACCCCAATGCAGCACTACTTACTCAATGTGGTCCCCCACTATCAAGTAAGCCCATTGCGGATGCTCTTAGCGCCAATTTTTAAATTGTTTGGCCACGTAACCTAACTTGCTCACTTTCTTCGTTGGATTGATATGCTTGCATGCAGAGGTAGGCCTAATAATTAGGGGCAGAGCCAGGATTAGGGATGACAATTTAGTTGCGGGTAATGGATATCCGTGATTATCCGACCTTAATAGATACGAGTTTGAGAGGCATTTGATATTCACAGATAGTTTTGTGGTTACAATTCACTATCTATTTAGTTTGTAGGTATGAGTTTGGATACTTACTATCCATACCTGCAAAACTCATTTACCTGCAAAAAATACCCTGAAATATCCACGAAATACCCTTAAAATATGAGCTTTGGATATACATATCAGATATGTGTCAACATATCATTTCTCAAAGCAGACCCAAATTAAACACCCTAAACCTTAAGGCCCTAACACTACCTAAACCCTCAGGGTAGCGGTCTCGCAGGTATCCGACGGGTAGCGGATGCCGGGTATCCGACGGGTAGCGGGTTGGCGGATACCTGATGGGTAGTGGGTATCCACGGGTGGCGGGTTTAGATAACATTTGATATCCACAGATAGTTTCGTGGTTAAAATCTACTATCCATTTAGTTCGCGAGTATGGATATGGATAGCCTATCCGTGCCCGTCGTACCCGATTGTCATCCCTAGCCAGGATTTATCAAAAGTCTAATAGTTAGGGGCAGAGCCAGTATTTTTCATTAAGAAGAGTTGAATTTATTGATATACGACGTTAGAAAGTATCTTCACTTGCTCCAAATTTATTTTTAGCATTTCATACAATTCATTTTTATGTCTAATGAAATTTTAATAGGCTTATGATTAGGACTTAGTCACTTACTATAATAACTAGTATGTTCCCTCGTGCGATGCACAATGAACATTGAGATTGAACTATATTTTAAATAAATAAATATAAATATTAAACAAAATCAAAATATAAATAAATACAAATTATTTAAAAAATTAACACTGATTACTCAATCAAGAACCTATATCTAAAATTATTTTCCAACCTTATTGAATACCAATTAAATTTTATTAATTGATAATGAGTATAATTATATAAATTCATCAAAAATCAAAAGCAACTATAAATAATAATAAGTATCAGTTATGTATCATATAGATATTTCGAGATGTACAAAATCATCTATTTGCATGTATTATTTTTTTTGAATGAATATTACCATTAAAAATTGTATGATATATAGATTTTTACACTAAATTAAAGATTTATTTTATGAAATTTAATCTAAGATACATATGGGATTTTTTTTTCACAAATCAATTTAACATTTTCTTAGACAAAACAAAATAGAGAAAGGAGAAGAGAATACTGAGAGAAATTTATTGGAGAAAATATAATTTTGCAACTCTACTTTTATATATTGTGTAGATATAGATTTATATTGCATATATTCTTTTATTACCGAAAAAATATTTAATATAAATCTCAAATTAAAATCATGATACAATCATTAATTTTAATATAAAAATTATCAAAAAATAAATTAAAAAATAAATAAATATAATTCTTTAATTTCCCAAAAATCACCTTTTTTCTCTCGTTCTTCTCTCATCTTTTCTCTCTAATTTTTTGGTTATCTAACTTCTATTCTCTCTCATCTTTGCTTTTTCTTTCTCTCTCATGTGTCTTCTCTCTCCCCTCTCTCTTTTAATTTTTAAAATATTATTCTCAATTAATGTTATAATTGCAAAAATGCCATTAAATTGATGAAAAAAACTGATATTTTATACTCCCTCTGTCCCCAAATAACTTCCTAGTTGGGGACGCATGGGTTTTAAAGAAATATTGTTAAGTGTATTGAAAGTGGTAAAAAAAATGTTATAATTATTATTGTAAGTTGCGAAAATGTGTTATAATTAGTATTGAGAATGATGAAAAAGTGAAAAGTAAGAATAAATAAAGTATTATTAGTGGTGGGGTAGTTTCCTAAAATGGAATAGGAAGTTATTTGTAGGACGATCCAAAAAAGAAATATAGGAAATTATTTTGGGGACGAAGGGAGTATTATATATAGATAGTTGTTCATATTCTACCAATTCAACAAGTACAGTGAAAACATAAAAAGAGTCAAATTCAATAATTTGTTTCATCTTGTATGTGTTTTTTTTTTTATAAAAAAAACTAGTATTTGCACTCATGTCATGCATGAAAATAATTTTATATTTTATTATATATATATATATATATATATATATGATATCAATTTAATTATTATATAAAAAATTATAAATATAATAAAAAATACTAATAGTTCAATTTTTTACAAATGGTAACAAAAAAACAAAGAAAAAATAGCACCCAAAAGGTGATACACATAATCCCAAATGGAAATCAACGGCGGAAATCAACGGCGTAAACCGCATAGTTCAATTTTTCATAATACCAATCTAACTTTGTAAATATTTTTGATTTTTCATAATATCAATTTAATTTGTGGGGATTTTAGCCTAACATGCTTACAAACAAACTACCTCAAACAAAATGAAACATAATCAAAGAGAATGAAAAAGAGATTACATATCCTATTGTGTGGCTTTCTTCAATCTTCTTAATTTTCTCCTTTTCAATGCTGTCAATCTTGGGTAGATAGGTATATTAATGGAGGCTAGAGTTTGGTGGGGAAGATTTGGGGATGTATTGAATGTATGAGGATGGTGAATGATGGAGAGAAAATGAAGATTTGAAAGTTTTTTGGCTAAAAATCTCGTATGGGACCCACATTTGGGGGGATTCCGTATTTTTTCCGCGATCACGGTAGTGGCCGCGGTTAGGAACACGGCAAAAAAGGGTAGGGGACCGCGGCCGCAACCCGAATCGTGGAAACTCCCTGACTTGGTGCACAACAGGCAGCGGTCCCACTCACGGCCGCGAGTGGTGACCGTGGGTCTTCGCCTTCCCTCAGTCGTTGGGCCATGGTCGTGGGATCCTTTGCGCAATCGACTTTGTCTGCACTGTTCTCCGTCGTCCGAGCTCTGATTCCATCGCCGTTTGCGCTTACAGGTTTCTCTCGTGTTGTACTTCAACCGCATATTTTTACATTCCTTCAATTGATCTTTGATTTTTCTTGAAATCACTCCAAAACTACACCAAGGCATCAAATCTATATAAAGTACAATAATGGGATACAAACACACATTAACAATCAAAACATGCAGGAAAATGATAACAAATCATAATTAGATGAGGTAGGAAAATCATGTTTGTCAACCCCCCCAAACTTAAAGCATTGTTTGTCCCCAACAAAGAGAAGAGAAATAAGACTAAACAAACATGTGAGAATGAATTGATGTAATTTCAAGGGCTTCAAAAATTTCAAAAATATTTCACAAGTGTATCACACGTAGGTATGCACTTCAAGAAGTCACAAGTGATAATAAGTTCAACATTATAACCTTCAAGCTTGAATCCTCACAAGGTGGATGTTTCAATGGTGCACTCGACTCTTAAGTGTTTAGGATGGATGTATTTGCACTCAAGTTGAATGTATGCAATCTACCATAAGTTTGCCATTAATCATAACTCTCTATACTTCAATGTATTATAAATAATGATAAAAAAGACTTTTATTAGGTTGTAATGAGTTTCTTTGGTAAGATGATGTGTTTTTAGGCAAACTGACTCATATCCCATACAATTTAACAATCACAAAATGAACAAGTCATATTCACCATTTTTTTTTCTCATCAATCAACAACCCTATATCCTCACATTGCTTATTTTCCACCTTTAGTGATACTTACCATTGATAAACATATGTTTTTTCCTCTTGGTGTATCATATTTGATGCTTAGTTGTGAGAATTTTGTGCGTTTGATGATTTATTTGAGTGAATATTGGTTTATTATTAAGAACTTGTTACTTGTTGTTTGAGCGCATTTTTCAGAAAATATTGAAGCATAATTTGGAAGAATGATCTGAAATAAAAGTTGTAGATCATCTCAATATGAGTTCGTGGGCTCAAATGGATCTCAAATCGCAATTTAGAAGCGGCAGATCTGGACGAAATATGAAAGTCGCATGCAGGAGTGAAAAACGGCAACCGGGAAACGACGATCGCCGATTTCTGAGGTCGGTCGCCGATTCTTTTGTTTTGTCCACGTTTTTGCCGATTTTTGGGCTTTTATCAGTATTTTTGAGCTCTGTACTATATTTGGCATTATGTACTGTATGATCACTTTGCGTCTTTAGAGTATTATAGACATGTGAGGTTGAAGTAGATAATGGCCTGCCTTTATTAATATCAGGTCTATATAGGGCTCAACGCTTCTTGGTTTAATTGCATGTACTGAGGTGCGCTAATGCGTGGTTGGTCAAAATGGTTTTCTGGCATAGGGTGTCCCTTGCCTTTTTACTCAAAGGATAGATTTTTATCATACAATAAAAGTGCATGTGACGAGTGAAAAGGGGAGGGGAACACATGCTATTGATAATTTATAACCGGTAGATATACATAGTAGTGAATATCTTAACCGATGACCGATCAAGTTTATATTTGTTGATTCATTGCCTTGCCCAGGTTCTCCTTTTATTTAGATTCTTTCTTTTAGTGTTTCAATTTTTATTTCCTTTTATCTCTTGCCCATGATACTGTCTCTTGAGACTCCGATAAGTTCTCCTGTGACCAGGATGATACGTTCACCTTTCCCCTTCTCCCTGTGGGATTGACCCTAGCGTATCACTGGCACTACGCCTTTATTGGACAAGAAGAATTATAAATTTATTTACAAGAAGTTGAAACGACGACTTCATTAATTCGAAAGCACAGCTTTGTCCGCCTCCACCACCGTCGCACCTCCACCACCAACCTCGGGCCATTGCTAGATCCGAGAAGAAAATATTAGGCGAAGGAGGCTACTGCTCGCCGAATCCGTAGCAGCAGCAGCATCATGCAGTGGTGCGCCTTGCCACCGCACACCCGTCACCTCCGCCGGAGCAGACCTTCTCCGCTGAACGCAGCCCATCTCCGCCGTTTCTGATAATGTCGAGTTCCGTCAACAATAATAATGAATCTGAGGTAATTTTCTAGTTCGTTTCGCCTGTGGTGATTCACGAAATCGTTGTCTTGAAGATGTTTGTTTTTAGTAATAAACTTGAAATATCGTTAGAACTATTGTTAGAACAATTTAGTGTTGAAATTTATATGTTGGTTGTGTGCTGAGATTGAATATTGTTGTTATTTCAGTGATATTTAGATTGAATAGTGTTGAATTTCGATTATTGTAATGAGATTGAATAGTTGGTATTAAATTTCGATTTTTACTAGAACAATCATATTTGATTGATATTGTTTATCTCTATTCTAGCAACTAACGGTGTCTCACACTTTCATTTTCTTAAAATGAAGAAGTTAAAAACTCTCTGCAGCATCTCTCTTCAGATATGAGCAGCATCAGTTTCCAGTCATACTCTTCAAGTGCAGGTTGAGTATACATTCTCCTAATCGTGTCTTAATCTTTACATGTTTGTTTCTATTCCAAATTTCAAGCATGTGGTCTTAGTCGAACCTAATAGCTTGTTGTAACTTTGTGCTCCAAGCATGGAAAATAATGTCTACACCATGCCTTGAGTTTGTTTTTTAAGCTCAATGTTCTATCTAGTATGCTACTACACGAACTTGTTAGTATTATTTCTTTCTTATGCTCCTCTTTAAACCTAGAATTAGTTCAGCTAATGAATCAAACAAATTTTAAATTGAAAGTATAACATCTTATACTTCGTTATTTTTCACTTTCTCAGCTCCTTCAAAACGTATGAACAGTTGGAGTTTTGATGAGAAGGTTTTAATGGGGGTCACTTTATAAGGTAACTTCAAGAACTCATGTCAATCAAATTGGAATAATCCATTTATGATTTTTTTTTTTTTCATTTTCCCTTTTGTTGATATTAGATATTGGCCTTTCAGATTCTTCTTTATCATTAAGAGAGATGTCATTTGCAGGTGTTAGTGTCTTTCCAGCGTAGGCGAGCAAGTAGCTAAAGATATTCGGCTAATTGATGCTATAGCTGAAAAGCAAGCTCAATTTTTTTTCTGAAGAATGCAAGTTGTTTCCAGCAGATGTGCAGATCCACCATTGATTCTATCACAACTTGGCGTTTATGATTATTTTGTACTCTGTTGGAACTATTTTTATTTTATTTTGATATATTGAGAAACACTATGTCAATGTGTCTTGAAAATGTATTTCATTTATTTATATGAATGCATTAGGTGTTTTAAAAATTGCTGTCAATTTTAAATATATTTACAAGCAGGGTTATATTGTGTATTAGTATAAATTAAATTATTACAGGCAAGGAAATTAATAAATTGAATTATTTGTCGATATTGTATAGGAATTGTCCAGTGAAAACGTGTGTAATAGTCCAAAATGAACTATTACACACTTTATTTAAAAAAGTATGTAATAGTGCAATTTGAACTATCACACACATTTTCGATGTATTCGTTGATTATATAGGAAATGTCCAGCGAAAAAATGTGTAATAGTACATTTTGAACTATTACACATTTTTTCGCTGGGCATTTGTAAATTTACACACTTTAAAATTGAAAATGTGTGTAAATAAGATCTAACATATATTAACTATTTTTTTTTTGTAAATATGTAATCAAACATTTATATTACAATTCTTTCGATAGTTCAAATTTAAACTATTATACACTTCTTCTCTTTTACACTAGTATGTATATATGTCAAACAATTTTTTTTAATAAATAGCATTTATATTAAAATTCTTGTAATAGTTCAAATTTATAAAAATAAATATATAAACACATATATATAGTGTGTAGCATTTTATAAAAAAATAATTATGCTCTTGTCTAGCGAAATAATGTGTAACAGTTGAAAATTAACAATTACACACTATTACATATTTTTCGTGTAACACTTCGTTTTGCACTGTTACACATATTTTTAATTTTTTTTGTCCATATTGTACATGAAATGTCTTGCGAAAAAGTGTGTAATAGTTCAAAATGCACTATTACAAACTATTTTAATAAAAGTGTGTAATAGTGCATTTTCAACTAGAGTTAATATATAAGAATACCCACTTTTATATAGCAAAAATAAATTTTACCACTCAAATAAAAATTTAAAAGAATACCCACTTTTCGTGTTAAAGGACTAAATTACCCCTCTATATAAATGAGCAAACCCTAGCCTTCTCTCATTCTCTCATCTCTCCCTTTCTCTCTCTGTATACGCTCTCTCTTTATCTGGCTCTCTCTCTTCCAAGCGGCGCCACCACATGCTCCCACGGCCACCGCCAACTCCGTCGCCCACGACCAGGCCAGCAGTAGCGCCACCGACCCCGGCGGCGGCATATCCGCCATCTCCCCTTCTCCGATCTCAGCCGGCGCCGTGTGATGCCCCGCACTTTTATATATATATATTAGATTAAATATGTGCGTTAATTAGTTATAAAATTCTTTTGCTTAATTAATAATTTCTTGTAATTATTTGTTAAGACAATATTATTTCAACAAAAGCCTGTATAAGAGATACAAAGTTGCGATTTAATATTTAATCATAAATCAAACCAATAAATAATTTATTGGTTTAGCCACGCGTTGAGATTTTATTTAATCAGTTGATTAATGCAATCAATAATATTAGAAGTTTTAGATTTATAACCGATTTAATAAATCGTGTTATAAAATTTCTAGAATTATAACTTGAGCTCATGTCAATAATAATTTTATTTCTTCGCGCTATATGAGTTAACATTAAGTCGTGAATTAATTCCGACTTTCACATATTAAATCTCAAGATTGAGGATTTAATTTAGCAAGAATTGGAGAATTATTACAGAAATGAATAAGAACTAGGAGAAACTAGATCACGGCACATCAAAATCCTACTACACGTATGTCTCGATTTTTCGTCCAACACATCAATTCCTACACTATTCCCTACACTATTCCACCTTCCCCTCCAACACATCATTACTGCAGCAATTCTTTTTCAAAGCTGCAATATCTTCCCTGCAATCCATCACACCCAAAAAGGCCCAATTTCAAGAGAAGATGATCACGCCGAGAGCAAAGTTTTCAAAGGCGGCAGAAGAAAATCTACAACAATCTATAAGTTTTCAAAAGCTGCATTTAAAATCTCCAACTCCCTACACCAAAAATTCCACATTTGAGCGTGGAGTCAGTGCTATCGGGAGAATCATTGTATTAAATAGCAAAACACTGCAACCAGGTAGGCATTACTTTCATATATATATCAAGCAAAGTAAATATTTACATTTGAGCAAGTTATTTTTTTTTGAAGCGAGTAATATTTCAACTATTGTCTTGTCATAAATGTTTTAGATTTTCGTATAATATTTATCTGTCAGTTTATAATCGAATTTGGATCCTGAGTGGATAGCTATCCTGCCGGGATTAGTGTACACAGTGACCGTGAGTCATCGAGCGGGTTGGCCGGTCAAGTGTCCGTGAGAGGTGGCCACCTCTCCTGCACACAGCTTCAGATATGATAGAATACAAAAGAACTTAGAATGATTAGTCGAACTTTAGAATCACAAATGAATTTAGTATGCTTGGACATTTATAAGTAAAAATCCCTGGTTATACTTTTGAAATGGCATGACAATTTATATTTTATTAAATATGTATATGATTTTCGGCATATGTCTACTGAGCACTTTGTACTCAGCCCTGCATATATCTAAATGTGCAGGTTGAGCAGTGATGGGTGATGATGGGGTGTCGTGCGAAGCTTTGTCATATTTACTAAATAAACTCTTGGCGATACATGTCTTCATACATGTATCATGTTCTTATTTTCGCTGCGAACACTCAATTATGATGCAACTTATTCTATTATGTCGGATTATCAACTCAAGTGATTGTATAAACACTTTAATTGGATGCTCATGACCGATTACTAGCTATTATCTATATATGTGTGACTTGTTCTCATATTATATCTCAATCTTAGTTCAAATCCTGTATGATTATTTATTACCCCTTTCTATCCCCTCTCCTAATTTCACTTCCCTATTCACGGTTTCCCGACTTACCTATCCTTAGTTAAGTTCGGTCGTGACACGCCGATTTCTCTCTCTCTCTCTCTGTGTAAATCATCCGTCTCCACCACCGTGTCGCCGCCGCTGCTGTCGTCGGCTTTCTCGCTGCTTGTGGAAATCTGGCGACTGCGTTGTTCTGCTTCCGACCGCGTCTAGCAGAGCCTGGCCTCGGCCGCGCCGCCCCGTCCATCACCACGACGCCGCCCCGCCCCAGATCTGCATTGCCGCCTCGCTCCGGCTAGAGTAAGGCACATATCTGAAGATCTCCGTCATCGTCTACAAGGATCTCAGATTATTTCTTCATCTTGGAATCATTGGGATGAGAATGAGAATGATTTAGGGATTCTAGATTTTGAGGATTGTTCTTATTCAATTACTTTAAGAAAGTATGCCATTTAGAAGAGAAATTTGAGGAAAAGTTAAAGTCAATTTGAATTTAATCGAAAAAAATATAAGTAACGAAGAAATTGATGAAAATCACGTAATTTTGTACAAATGTTCTTGAATTCATAACCAGGTTTATGAATTCACAACTGAATTATCAGCGTTGGTTAGTTTTTCTTTACCGACGCACAAAGAAATTTTTTTGTTGCGAATGAACAAGATATTGAGGAATTGTCCATACGTAAAATCATAATTATTGATACGCGAAAAGGGAAATCTTGTGTTACAGTAAGACAACATTTTACCATATTTAACAGACTAATAGAATATATATATATAAAATAGATAATAGAAAGAAAAAAGAAATCTATATCTATAATATATATATATATATACAAAGAGAGAGAGAGAGAAGGGTTCAACAGAGAATGCTAAATATTTAGAGAATAGAGAAATCGTGAAACAAAAACGAACATATCTATAATTTTGATGAACAAATCAATGTATAGCATTGATTTTAATGGTTCTTATGTTCTCACGATAAGTGTGGTTCTCATTATAACCACACCCTATATATATATATATATATAGGGTCAAGTTAAACAGAGAATTATTATATATTTCATTTTGAACAAGTCTATAAATTTTACGAACAAATTAACATAACTAACGAACAGACGTATTTAGTAAAAAAAGAGAAAAACTCGCCACCAACAGGATTCGAACCCGGAGCAAATTGCTGTTCATGCGGTACATTGATCTGTTCATAAAAATTGTAGATCTGTTCGTTTTTATTTCACGAATTCTCTATTCTCTAAATATTTAGCATTCTCTGTTTAACTTTTCTCTCTCTCTCTCTCTCTCTCTATATATATATATATATATATATATATATATATATATATATATATAAACGAATAAGTTTTGGAATTTGCATCTTCAAGTGACTTAATAAGATAAATTAAACGATTTCCTACTTTTTCAAAGATTCCATGTATAGGGAATCATTAAAAATATTTCTATATTTTTCAACCATTTCATTTTACCAAGTTCAATGTTAGCCAGATTAGTCAACATTTATATGTTTCGATGCAACAACAAGATGTTATTTGTAACAAGTAGTTTTGTTGGTTGGTTAATTGGTCACATTTTATTCATGAAATGGCTTGGGTTGGTATTAGTCTGGATACGGCAAAATCATTCTATTAGATCGAATAAGTTCACAACTGAAATAGTGTTGGTTGTGAATTCAAGTTTTATTGGTTGTGAATTCACAACTTGAAATAGTGTTGGTTGTGAACTCACGCGAATTCACAACCAACACTTGTTATTCACAACCAATAGTTGAATTCAGTTGTGAATTCGAATTTTAAAGCTTGAATTCACAACCAGTGAACTGTGGGTATTTGTAAAATTTTTATATGTAAGGGTAAAATGGTAAATGTGGGTATTTTTTAAATTTTTTGATCTTAGTGGGTATTTTTTTAATTGGGGTAATTGCCTGTAAATCCCTAACGTTTACACGGAATTGGTTTTTGCACCTATTTTTATTTTTCTTCTTTTAAATACATAACCTTTAGTTTTTGTCTCAAATTTGTCCGGCGACCGATTTTTTCTTACGCCGGCGCCGGAAATGCCACTGTGGCAGCCGAAATTGATGAGGTGGCAGCCGAAATTGACACATAAACATAGTTTTTACATGTGGCAAAAAAATAAAATAAAAAATATTTCCAAATCATCATCATCTTCCATACACCCTTATCCCTCCTCCCCCAACTCGCAGCTGCCTCCCCTGCCAGCACCACCAGCGCCGCCCCTTCGCCGCCCCCTTCCCTCCCCCAACCCGCCGCCGCCGCCACCACCACCACCGGCGTCTGCATCATCAAAAATTTGAAACCCTATACCCAATTCCTCTCGATTTCCACGAATTCAATGGAAAACTCATCTCTCAAGCCCGTCCCTGCTAACCTCCTCGCCTCCTCCACCGCGCAGAAGTAATCCGCCACCGCCTCGGACTGCACCGGCTTGCCTGCTCGCAAGCGTGAACAACGAACCACCACCACCACCAAATTTCGTCAGCCCTTCCCACCACCACGACCAGCACCAAATTTCACGAACACTCTCAGCACATCTGGAATTGCAGAGCACCGCCCGCTCAACTCCCATGCCTTCAACCTTACTAGATTGAACGGATCGCACCTGAAATTGAATCGCTGATTAAATTCTAGATCCGTGAAATTGATCGATCCATCTCACCCGTAGCATTGGGCTGCAGCGGAGGGTCGGGAATGGGGATGGAGCGGCGGTGGGTGGGGGAGCTTCTTGATCTCGAGCTTGGTGAGGCAGAGGACGGCGGCGGGTGGAGCTTGATCGAGATCTGGAGCTTCTTCCGCTGCTCCAGGCGGTAGAACATTGGTGGTGGTGGCTGCGGGTGGCGGAGGTGGCAGGGGGCGGCGTCGTGTGGGGAGAGGGAGAGTTAGGGTTTGGACTGAGGGAAATGACGATTGGGGGGGAAGGGGGGTTGATTTTCCTTTTTTGTTTTTTTTTTTTTTTAATTTTTTTCCACATGTATTTTTTATTTCATTTTTTTTAGATTTTTTTGCCACATGTCAAAAAATGAGCCAAGTGGAGAATTTCGGCTGCCACCTCATCGATTCCGACTGCCACAGTGGCATTTCCGGTGCCGGCGTAAGAAAAAACCGATCGTCGGACAAATTTGAGACAAAAACTAAAGGTTAGGTATTTAAAAGAAGAAAAATAAAAATAGGTGCAAAAACCAATTCCGTGTAAACGTTAGGGATTTACAGGCAATTACCCCTTTTTAATTTTACTATTCAAAAGTGGCTATTTTCAAAATCCACTCTTTAAACTATTGCACACTTTTTCGCCGAACATTCGTAAATGTACACATTTTAAAATTGAAAATGTGTGTAAATCTTCGTTGGGACAAACGCAAATCTTCTTTCCCCACCTTCATATTTGTTATCTACCCATGATCCTCCATAGGATATAACCATGGATGTTGGACACATATGTTACAAAATAAAAAAAACATTATATTAAAAAATCATATACTTATAAATAAACTAAAATAATTAATATTTTGAAAAAATATCATTTTTATAGGGAATTCCTATCAAAAATATGTTTACACACATTTTTGGTCGATAAAGTGTGTAATAAAGCATTTTGTACTATAACACACAATTTCGGACGATAATGTGTGTATGGTTAATTTTTCACTGTTACAAACAATTTGAGACGATAATGTGTGTAACAATGCAAATTGTGCACTGTTACACACATTATCTTCCGAAATTGTGTGTAACACTCGAATAAAGTGTGTAACCATCATTTTTGTGTGTAAGCAAGAATATTTTCGTGTCACCATGAACATATTGCGAAAAACTCAAATCAAGAACCAAGAACAACATAAATATTCACTAATACTATATCAAATCAAACAAATCTCGTGGTTTTGAACATCATTACATAGAGAAATAACCTTTTTTTTTTTTTTTTCTATTATCATGATTTGCCCAACAAAATTTCAAAATTCTATTTTTCAAAAACCTCACAACAAATTCAAAAGATATATGAGATTAGGAGGAAGTGACTTACCGGAAACGAGAGGAAGAGAAGCAAGACGGCCTTGGAGACCGCCGTAATGAGGTTGCTGGAAAAAGTCGCGGGAGATGGAGGTGACTTGGGGAAGAAGATGGTAACGTTTTTTTATACCCAAATATGATTTCATCCAAAATCTAGGTTTTGTTTTTTATTTTTACTATTTTGTGATATTTTCGAAAATAGTAAAAAAAATATTTATTTAAAATATATTAGTAAGGATAACTTAGTCATTTCAACACTAAAAAGACTACATTTTCCACATTTTTATCTTCATGGATATTTTTTCCTACAGCTAAAAGATTTTGGCTAGAGCAGGGGTTTCACTCAATAAATAAATCTAAAATCTAGAAGGAATTATGGCTTGGGCCTAAACTCAATGCCCTGAACAATGAGGCCAGACTTCCATTGACGTCCTTCCGTTCCCAATAGCCACGTCTCGACCGTGCCGTCGTCGCCTCCATCTCTATAGAAGCTTCCCAACTCCACCTCCATCCATTCATCACTTCTCCGCACAGCTACTCTTCCACTATGCTGTTGCTGAGATCCAGTGGCGGCTTGCAGGTGCACCGCCACAATCTCCGTTAACCCGTCGCCTATCCTCACGGGCGCCTTTCTAGTCCGGCGCCTGTGGCGGTTGCGAGCATTCTCCTGGTTGAAGTGATGGAGGATAGCGTTTCTCGTGTCACCACCGTCGACTTTATCCTCCGTGAACCTCACAAATGCGTTTGCTGATTTGAGTCCGTAAGCTTTCCGATCATCCAGCTTGAACACCAGATAAGCTCCGTAGATGGTGTTGGAGGATAGCATCCGTGTGTCTATGGTGCCTTGGATTTCAAGCCAACAAACAGATTTCAACACAGCAACCTTTGAGAATCTGCAATTCACTCAAAACCAGTCATCCTACATTTCTAAAATTTGTGATGCTCGGACCGAAAATTGAGGTATTGTGTACAAGGAACCTTGAATTTTTATCGGATACCAAGTCCCAGTATTGTGGGGAATCGCCACACCAGATAATTCGCAGATCACTTGCTCCCACCATGTAGCACTTCTTCCCACTTTCTTTTTCCAGACAAAAGCTCTGTTTCAAACGTCAAATGTTTTCTACATTACATCAATTCTTAATTTTAGACAATACCATTTACATAGTTTCATCTAACAAGCCGCGTCAAGATTTCGGTGGCCTGAAAAGGGATGCGGATTTTATTTTTTTGATACATTACTCATAGTCGATGATTTAAACAAATATTTCTTAATTCATTGCATTTTTATTAATCCGCCTCGCATAATTGTGATTTGAAGTGAAATTTTAATTAAATATTAATAATTAAATATATTTTTAAAATAATACTGTATCCATCCACAAAATATAGTTCTAAAATGGGATGACAAGAGTTTTACTCCCTCCGTCCGCCAAGATTATGTAAAAATTACTATATTTGGCGTCCGCCAAGATTATGTCACTTTCCTTTTATGGCAATAATCCCACTATCCTCTTTAATATCTTATACTCTATCCGTCCCAAACGAAATGACCTATTTCTTTTCGACACGTAGATTAAGAAATGTGTATAAAGTAGATAAAGTGGGTTGGTGGAAATTATTTAAATATTAAGTGTAGAGAGAGAGTGTATTGCCAAAAAAGAAAATAGGACATTTCGTTTGGGACAGCCCAAAAAGGAAAATAGGACATTTCGTTTGGGACGGAGGGAGTACTTACTAACACTCTTTATTTACAAAAAACCCACTCAAAATTCAATCTCAACCACACATCTCATAAAGTGGTGGGACCCTTTCTCCACTACATCAAAATCATCACCAATTTTATTAAATCTCGTGCCCAAGCAATTTTACATAATCTTGGCGGACGGAGGGAGTGATAAATATAGTTGAGTGTATTATAAATGGAGAAGAAATATCACTTAAAAAGTAATACTCCCTCCGTCCGCCAAAAGTATAGCACAATTACTATATTTGGCGTCAGCAAAAAGTATTCCACTTTCCTTTTAAAGCCATGGTCCCACAAGCCACCTTTATATTTTATCCTTACAAACACTCTTTATTTACAAAAAATCCACCCAAAATTCAATCTCAACCACACATCTCATAAAGTGGTGTGACCCTTTCTCCACTACATCAACATCATCATTAAATCCCGTGCCCAGCCAAAGTGCCATACTTTTGGCGGATGGAGGGAGTATTAATAAGGGTTAATTACGCCAAAAGTCATGAACTATATCCCAATTTCCAACTTTTCCATGAACTTTTTTTTAATAAAAAATTCCCTGAATTTAATGTGTTGAACAATTTTTCCATAACTTTCAAGAATCCCCAAATTCACAGCTGACATGGCATGTTTTAAGTGACCGAAAATATGATATGGCATAGCCGGCAAAGAACTGAAACGACGTCGTTTAATTGGAGGTAAACGACGTCGATTAACACCAGCCCCTCTTTTTGAGCCCTAATTTCGGCAGAGGATCAGTGCCGGAGATGCAGTGCAGCGGCGATGCTGGTTTGTAGCAGCGATCTCGTGCGGTGCTGGTTTGCTATTGCCCATTCTCGCGCGGCGCCGGATGCTAACCTTATCGCAACAATTGATGTCTCTTTGATTTTAGGTAGAAGGGTGGATCTGAGAGGGTGGGCGGTGGCAGGGGCACCGGATCTGGTGCGGCGGCAAGTGGAAGGAGGTGAAATTAGGGTTTGGGGGGTAGGGGAAGGGGGAGACGAAATTAGGGTTTGGGGCGTCGGATCTGCTTTCGCCCTCTCTCTTTCCCTTCCCTCATTTCTCGCTCTCTCGGTCGGACGACCATCGGCGAAGAGCCACGCCGCCGCGCCTCCTCTGCGCTTCGATTGGATAACAGCCTGACCACCACCGCGCAAAAGGGGGCGCAACCCTAGGCAGTAGTGGCGAAGAGAATACATGTGTAAGTGTTTCTGACATGAAGGAGGAGTTAGCCGTACATGGAGGAGGGAAGACGGTGGGCGGTGGGGAGAGATGGGGTGGCGGATCTGGTGGGGCGGTGGAGTTCACCGGACATGGAGGAGGGGGAAGAGAAAAACAATGATTTTTTGTTTATTTTTTTTTCAAGTGTCAATTTTTCAGTCCAAATAGACGCCACATACTCGATATTACCATGTAGGCGACTAGGGGTGAGCAAAATCGGATCAAAACCGACGGACCGAACCGAACCGATCAATTTTTTCGGTTCGAGTCGGTTTTGGTCCATGTATTGGTCCGATCCGGTCCTATTTTATTGGACCAAAAATATTTCGGTTCGGTCCCTGTCCCGGGGAGGCCAAAACCGATGAAAATCGGACCGAACCGAATATATATATTTTAAATATATATTTAATATTTTTATTAATATTATTAATATTTTTATTAATTTCTAATATTTTTATTAATATTTTTTATTAATTTCTAATGTTTTTATTTATATTTTTATTAATTTCTAATATTTTAAAAATGGTCGGTTTTGGACCGAACCGAATCGAGAACCGATGGCGGTTTCGGTCCGATTTCGGTTCGGCCCTAGGATTTCAGTTAGTCCGGTTCGGTCCAAAAATATTGAAAATTCGGTCATCGGTTTCTTCGGTTCAGTCCGGTTCGGTTTGGTCCGGACCGACTGCTCACCCCTATAGGCGACAAGCCAGCCCGGAGCTTCACCAGAGAAAAAAAATATGGAAAAATTGTTCAACACATTAAATTCAAGGACTTTTTGATAAAAAAAAAAAAGTTCATGGAAAAGTTGAAAATTGGGGTATAGTTAATGACTTTTGACGTAATTAACCCATTAATAATGATAATTAATTGTGTGATGATTGAATAAATTGGTCCACCATATAATAGAAAGTTTCCAAAAATGAAAAATGATTATTTTTTATTGACGTCCCAAAATGTCAAAAAAATACTCCCTCCGTCCCATTGATCTTGTCCCGTATTCCTTTTTTGTTTGTCCCACGATCTTGTCTCATTTCTATAAATGGTAACAATTAACTAAACAATAAGAATTCTTAATTACATTCTCTCTCATACTTTATCAATTTTTCACATTCTCTTTCCTACTTTATCATCTTCTCTCTCCTACTTTATCACATTATTACATTCTCTCTCCTACTTTATCACCTTCCATCTCCTACTATATCAATTTTATACTTTTATTACCTACACACTTAAAACACTAATAATATTCATCTTAATAACCGTGCCGAAACCAAATGGGACAAGCCCAATGGGACGGAGGGAGTATAATTTTTCAATATGATAATTGAAGTAGTTTATGTTTTAGTATAAAACCGTTCATGTGTATCTTAGAAATGCAAATACTAATTTCATTAAAACATCCTAGTATGTATTTTCTTGGAGGAGGGAATAGGTGTACCAATTTTCCGGCGTCGATGAGAATCGGAGAGTGGCAAAGTCTGGAGTAAAGCTCTTTCTTGTTGGCGTAAACCACCGGTGATACTGATCTCGACACAATCTGCAGCAAATCCGAGGGCAGAAATCTATCCCAAACAGCGTCGGAGGCATCCGCCAGCGAAGTTGGTCGCAGAATCTCCAATGGGGACTCCATTTTCCTGCTTTGGTACCAAGGAGAAAATAGCCTCCGTGTAATGGTATTGTTGCCCACAGCTGCAACGATATTTGCTATGAAAATTATCTTGAAAATAATGAATATATTCTTCCTCATATTTAATTATGAAATTGTATATAGCAAGGGCGAAACCAACCTTGGGATAGGGACGGACGTTGAGGAAATGGAAATTGAGAAACGAACCCTAATTCTTGACTTGAATGATTACCAAAATGAGCAGTTAGAAATACAGGATGATATTAATTCAATTCAGAAATTATTCAAAATGCATGCGCGCTGAGCTAACCTGAGAGATTCTTCACTGAAATCAGAAGAAATGGTGCTGGTGCTGGGGCTTCTTGAGTGTGGCTTGTTACACAGCTCCAAATACTGTTGTCTCTTCAACACTATCGCCATCAGCCTCTCCCAGTTGTCTCGACACGCCGACGACATGTCTCTTTAATTTTTTCTTTTTGTTATTTTAATTTCTTTGTCACACATACAAATTTATACGGAGAAAAAGAAAACAAAAAAGACAACGTCTTTCCACGATACTTCCTCGTTGACCATACTGTTTGACAAATTCCATTTGTTGGTCAAATTTCAACAATAAGGTTGAGAAACCGTGTTCTTTTTTTTTATTAATTATTTTTTTAAATGAGTTTTGCGGTGGTGCCGTGTAATTAGTGGAGAATCGGTCACGGACAAGGAGAGACGGGATAGAAAAATAAACTAGATTTACGAAGAAATTTATAGGAAAAAAATAGAATAGTTTAACAATGAGTTTGTAGGGAGTTGAATTTAATTTGTAGAAAAACCTATATAATGGATAATCGAGAAGAAAAGAAAATTAGGTGCGATAAAAAGCAAATGAGATCCTCTGTCCCAAATGTAGTGTGTACCACTTTTAATTTTTTTTTATAAATTTTAATTATTTGTTATTCAATTTTAATTTATTATGCTTTAATATAATATAAAAATAATTAATAAGGGTTCACTCATCCAATTAGGGTTTATAATTATTTTTTTATATTGATTTGAATTAATAATAGATTATTTGGATTCATTAATTCAAAGTTACGATATAGAATTTTTTAAATTCCAATTTTTAGTGATAAATATTAATTAGACTTCATAATATAATAATAATTTTTATTTTTATAAAAATTAATTATAAAATAAAGAAATTAAAAGTGTTACACGATGATACACACTATATTGTGGGTTAGGAGATCCCATCTTGATAAAAAGTTAGAATTCTCCTTACACTACACATTCACACACAAACACACTGTACACATCCACACACAACACACAAGGTTATTTTGCATACAAAAATAATTACTCCAATACCTTCAAATTAATTCCCATATCGCACTTTCATTCAAAAATTTCTAACAAATTGGTATCAGAGCAACAAGGTTCATATGCCGAATTTACAGTTGTTTTAAGTCCTTATGCTCAACAAGATCAACTTCAATTGAAGTATCAAAATAAAGGTGCTATTTGGAGTCCACGACATTTTAGGGATTGTAGAGAACGACTACGAGGAGTTGGAAGACAAGACTGTTCTATCCCAATAACAAAGGGATAGAATAAGAGACGCGAGAAAATGAGGGACAAGAAGCTCTATATCTCATTTGTCAAGCGATAGAGGACAATAATTTTTGAAAAATTTCGAATGAGAGTGCCGCCAAAGAAGTGGGAGAAGCTTCAGAACTCGTACAAAGGAGCCGATCAAGTTAAAAAGGTATGACTCCAAACTTTAAGAGAAGAATTTGAATCGTTACATATGAAATAGTCTGAATCGATTTTCAGATTCTTTTTCAAGAGTTTTGACGGTTTCAAATCAAATAAAAAAAAGGGTGAAAAATTGGAGTATGTTAAAATTATCGAGAAAATATTTCACCTACTCACTCAAAGATTTGAACATATAATGATAATAATTGAAGAAACTAAAAATATGAAGGAGATGGTAATCGATCTCTTGTTGGGGTCGTTACAAGCATACGAGGATAAAAAAAATACTCCCTCCGTCCCACTGTATCTGAGACTCTTTCTATTTTTGGCGTCCCACTGTAAGTGAGACCTTTCCATATAAGGCAATAATTAACTTAAAATTAGGGGACCTTAATTAACATTTAAAAATGTTTCAAGGCCTAAATTTCGATACCCCCTCCCCCTTAGTCTATTCCAGCCTGGCACTTAGTTTTTTGCCTCTCTCGATTCTTCTCTCCAGAAACCCTATTCTCTTCATTTTCGCCCTTCTCCCCTCTGAATCTACGCCGCCGCCCTCTTTCCTATCTAAATCTATGGCCGATAATCTTTCCGGCGACGATGATGGCGGCGAAAATGGATGGATAAACCCTCGCCGCCTCACCACCCCTCTGTATAACCCTCGTCGCCCCCCACCCATCTGTATAACCCTCGATTCCCTCCAAACGAAGATGGTTTCGAGGAAGCTTGTGGGCTCGCCGGTGGCGGGGAAAGCCTCACTAAGCCGTGGAGATACGGTAATTTGAGGAACCCTTGTCTCCCTACACCTTATATCCTGCGTCCGTCTCTCCTTCCTAAACCTTCCCGGTGTGATGACGGAAGTGAGCGATGGGAGGGTAGAGGTTCCAGAGGTGGCTTCATTGGACAGTGAGGAAGAGGTTACTGCGAACTATGGGCTCGCTGGCGGCGAGGGTGATGGCGGAACACTTGGATCCGATTTAGAAGAGGAATCTCCTTCTGATTTCGCCCATGTTTACTTCCCGTGGAAGCCATCGACGGAAGAGTGGGCGAAGTGCGTTGCTATTGCTGACAAGCAATGTGATGAGCTCCTAAAATTCCTTGATAAAAATCAATGATGAGGTGATATTCAATTAAACCTGAGATTTGCTCATTCATACTTGATCTGAAATTTACAAAAGATTGGGGTTTGTAACCCTAAAGTGATTTGTGCATTTGTGCTTTACAAAAGATTGGGGTTTGTAACCCTAATGTGATTTGTGCATATGTGCTTTACAAAAGATTGGGGTTTATAACCCTAAGGTGATTTGTGCATTTGTGCTTTACAAAAGATTGGGGTTTGTAACCCTTCTGTGATCTGTGCTTTACATTTCTAAGCACTCTCGATTAGGGGTGAGCATCGGTTCAAAACCGAACCGAACCGAACCAATTTGGACAAACCGAAACCGAACCGACCTTGCTTGTAGACGGACCGAACCGAACCGACTGAGGGCTGAAAACCGACCACAACCGAACCGGCCAAAACCGATCGGTTTCGGTCGGTTTCCAAACCGAACCGTTTTTTTTTTTCAAATAAACCGAAAATATGCAGAATTCTGTATAAAAAACAGCATGTGAAATTAAAAAAAAAACATAAAAAACTGCTCAAATTCACTAAAGAAGTCACTAAAATAGCCTAAATCTGACCCTAAAGAAATCTGTCCATTCATTCAATTCAATTTACAAATCTGTCCATTCATTCACAAACAACAAAAAATCTAACTTGGTTCAGCGGAAATCTGGAAAATAGAAAACATAACTCTGTCCATTCATTCACAAACAACAAATTACATGAATGTAGATCGATTCAGCGGAAATCTGGAAAATAGAAAGCATAAGAAATTGGTTTACCTTTCGAAATCGGAAGTGTTAGGCTTCAGCGGCGGTCCGGCGGAGGAGAAGCTGGTCTGGACGGCGTCTGGCTCGTGCTGGAGACGTCAGAAGCGGGGGCGGCCGGCGGGTCTGATCGTGCTACCGTCCTGGTCTGCTCGTCCAGTCGTCCTAGAGGAGAGACGGCAGAAATCGGAATGGAGGTGCAGTCGTGCAGAGAATGGAGGCGCTGGGGGTGGTCACCGGTTGGAGAGGCGCCGGCTGCCGGCTGGGAAGTGTGGAGAATGGAGGCTCAGGCGCGGCTGGGAGGGAGGGAGGAAACTAGGGTTTCGAAATGGAGAGGGAGGCGCCGCTGGGAGCCTGGGAGTTTCAAAATGTGGATGAGAACTAGGGTTTACTTGTAATATAAAATATAAAATAAATAATATATTATATATATATATCATGATCGGTTCGGTTCGGTTCATAACCGAACCAAAACTAAAAAACCGACAACCGAACCGATCATGATCGGTTTTTAAGTATAAAAACCGAACCGAACCGACAACCAGAAATTCTAAAACCGAACCGAACCAAAAATGATCGGTTCAGTCGGTTCTATGCTCAGCCCTACTCTCGATTATGTCTAGGCCCAAATTCTGCACTATATATGTCATTCCATCACTGCTTCCCCTTTCATTGAGATGATTTATGCATGCTTCAATAGCTCCACTGGCACTTCTAGGTTAACTGGCAAGCGATCTGCCCTTCTTAGTGCTTTCTTGCCCATATGAGGTACTCGATAACTGTTGTGGCCTCTAAACTTCATTATCTCTATCAAGCATGATTGAAGACGAAGGAAAACTTTGTTTAGTGTGTGAGGTGAAAGTCTATTGAATGAATCAGTTGCCGGTAAATGAAAATTTCCCCTATCGAATTGGAGAAACCCCTCAGCAGAGTAATTCCGACAGAGATCGATGCGATTCCGGCGGGGATCAGTGTGTTGCGTAGCTTCAGCATCTGGTAACGGGCGAGAAGACGAAGGATTTTGTTCCTTATGTCCCAGCACTATCAGAGCCCTCCTCGGCCCCCAATTGAGGCAATCGGACCCAGGGCTGTCACCGACGGTGCGCGCGGCGCCGGTGTGCGGTGACAGCGCGGTCGCACAACGGATCCTCGACCGCTGTGGAGAGCATCTTCAGTGCTCAGCAGGAGGAAGGCGGCGATTCGCTGGCTGCGGAGGAGTGGCGATCCCCTGGCAGCAGAAATCGGGATAGAAGAAGCCATTGATCGCACTCCAGATCTGAAAATTTGGAGGCGATGCCTAAAAAGAGAAGAACCGTTGTTTCCGTATCGGAAATGACAAAATTCCACCGGATTAGAGACGGCCCCCTTCAGACCTGGGGATCCTTCAACTTTTTTTATTTTTTATGAACAGTAACCCTATTTTTTTATTCGATGAACAGTAAACTAGAAAGCAGTAAACGACACCGGATTTACGTGGTTCGGTCGAGAAGACCTACGTCCACGGGGTGTTTGGGGTTTTTCCACTATACTTCGAGAGAATTACATTTTACAAGAGATGAATGAATAATGAGATGATCCCCTAATCTATGCCCCAAGGCCCTATTTATAAGCATGAACATAAACTTAAGGCCCTTGGGCCCATTAGACCCCTAAAGCCCATTAGCCCAATGAATCAAGCCCAAGCCTTGTTATTCTAATCTACATCTTACAATTGAGCCATCCGAGCTGGAGAGCGGAACCGAACTGAGCTAAGCCGAGAGTCAGGGCAATCCTGTATCAAATATCAGAAATAACCACAATAGCAATAATAACTAGAAATATTCCCGTTATGTTTAGCACAGCGCTGGTGCATATTTCAGTCCTCATCAATGATATATGCTGTGTGCAGTGGTGTGTGCCCTGTTTATGCATGATATATGCTGTGTGCAGTGGTGTGTGCCCTGTTTATGCAGGATATATGTTGTGTGCAGTGGTGTGTGCCCTGTTTATGCAGGATATATGTTGTGTGACAGTGGTGTGTGCCCTGTTTATGCATGAACATCATTCAATGAATACAAATGCAAAGGTAAAACTTGATCAATGATGATGAGTAATTCTCATTCTGAGATCATAACATACAATGAAAAGCTCTTCGTGGCCGTACCTCATTGATTAGCCAAGCTTTATACACCTCCTTCGTGATTGATTCTATTGGCTTCGTCTCCAACGTGCCTGCATTTCTGTTTCTACTGTTTCTCTTTGCTGGCACCTTTTCTATGAATGGAAAGATCTCTATCTTTCCATCAAACAGAACTTCACCATTTTCTGCAATCAATGGTCTAGTGACAGCACATATGAACATGATCTTTCCAATGAATTTCTTACTTTTGCGTGATCTATATGGCTCGGGCTCTCCCGGAGCCAAGTAGTACCGATGTGTGCCCTTAGTAATATAAAACCATTTCTCATCAATGTGCACGGTGTTATGCATATCCTTGAACTTTATGACGTTGAGTATTCTATCCAATTCTAAGGATTGGAGTGAAAATCTCAACCTCAAAAGTTTATTTGTGGCTGTTAAATCAGGTTTGATGGCACTTGTATGTGCTCTGATTTTTCCAGTTTTCACCCATCTCCCGACAGTGGTTTTACTAGCCCCTAACCCTTGTGCTAGCCTTCTAATGCTTCCCCTCTTAGTGCATTCCATATTCACAAGCAAGGTAAGATCAAGTTCAATGTACTTCCTATGAAGTCTAGTTGTTTTGCCACTTACAAGATGTATTACGTCACCATTCTTTTGTTGTTTTTTTGCAGCAGCCCATAGTCGAAAGACTGTTGCTCGAGAGATGTTGAACTTCAATTGTGCTTCCTTGTACCTGCCTTTACTTGGCTTCCCATCCTTGCTGCCTTCAAGGATAAATTGTGCCACTTGATTCATCTCTTGTGTTGTTAGATTTGTGCTCATTTTGTAGTAGCGTTGAAATGTGTAAATGCATTTATTAGAGAGAGGCTGAACTCTTAATGCATTTATAAGCGCTGTTTTTAGAATTTTGGTGGGAACACCAATCTGTAAAGTGGCGCCACTTTCCAAATTTTAATTAATGAAATTGTTTTTGTTTCCAATTGCTTTTAAGATCTCACTTTATGCATTTGATTAGTTGGCTGCCTTTGCATTTTAAAAAAGGAACGTTTTTTTTTACATTATTAATATTCAAAATTTTAATACTCCCTCCGTCTCAACTTTTAGTATCCAACTTTCCTTTTTTGGCCGTCCCACATTTTAGTATCCATTTCTATTTTTGGTAAAAGTAGGTGGGGCCCTTACTCCACTTTAATTATTTTAAATCTCACATAAAATATGGGATCATTATTCCACTCACAACATATTAATCACTTTATTAAAACCCGTGCCGTTCTCACTGGATACCAAAAGCCGGGACGGAGGGAGTATTTTAATTAAAATAATTTAATTAAAATAATTTAACTAAAATAATGCAATTAAAATTATTCAGAATTTAATTAAAGTCCATCTACAAAAAAAAGTAAGAATAAAACAAACTAATCACTTTTCACTTTATTACCTACTACACTTAAAAAACTAAACACACTTTTCTTAATTCCCGTGCCCAAAAAAAAGGTCTCACATACCGCGGGACGGAGGGAGTACATAGCAACTTTTGAAAATACAATTAAGCCAAAAGATAGATAAGAAGGCATGAGCAATAGTTGTGGACAATTCGGGAGAGAACGTGGCAAGGATAAGATCAAGGTAGAGGCCAAAGGCTTGTCAAAACCAATGAAAAAATTAAAATGAGTACACAAGTTGTTGAGGGAGGAGAAACCCACAGTCTAGGTACGGTAAAGTATTATAATTATCATAGATGTTGGCACTAGTGCAAGAATGAAAAAGTAAGGAGAAACCCACATAGATGTGGGCACTAGTGCAAGAATGAAAAAGTAAGGAGAAACCCACAGGATTGAATATGTAATACTCGTGTCCTCGTAGCTAAGTTTAGAGTAATTTTATGATTCACGCCGAAATAAAAATAAATAAATTTATTTTAATTGCAACATTAATTTGCAAAACTTTTTGTAAAACTTATTTATTTAAATTCTTATGAATTACATATTTATTTAAATTGAGCATTTAAACATTTACTCGAGCTAATTATTTAGCAAACCCACCCTGAGAACATTATTACTGTCTCGATAGTTCAATCCCGAAGAATTCCACTCTCCATACCTTCGAGTTTAAGCCATGCTTGAGGCAGGCAATCAAATCCTCACTCCTCTTCCTATTCAAGTTCTACCAAGGCTATTTCATTTTAGCATCCCCTCTCTCAACCTCAGTTCACCAAATTCTTCCTAGCAAGCAGAATTCATGTGCAGAGCACCCACCAAGGTATCCACTTGAATTTCCACTTAATTATGATTAATACATCACGCTGAAATTTCTTCCACATGCCATTTACTGATTTCACATATAAAGCCATCGAGATTAGGAGCAAGAGAGTGGTGTGTTTATATCTGTTGGTTGGGTCAGAGCTCGGGGGCGGCGGCCTAGCAGCTGCTGTCCGGCGACCGAGGTGTGCTGAGAAGAGGGAGAGCAGCGAGGTAGAGGGAAGCCAGGGCGCGGCGGCCGTGCCGCTGTTGCTCGGCCACGGACGGAGAGAGAAAGAGGGAGTGGTAAGGGGTGTTATAGGGTCGCCGGGAGAGGGAGGATGTTGTAGGGGAAAAACGAGGGTGGTGGCAGCCGGCGGCTGGTCGCAGAGGCCGACGTCGAATGGAGGAGGAGACGGACTGATTCCGTCTGAGAGGTGAGCCGAGAGGAAGAGAGAAATCTGTGTGTGAGCGGCTATGAGTAGGGGTGTAAGTGAGTCGAGCTAGCTCGCGAGCTACTCGGGATCGGCTCGAAGATTACTCGAAATCGACTCGATGTTAGTCGAGTCGAGCTCGAGCTCGAGCTACTCGAGTTGGTACCGAGCCCGAGTTCGAGTTTCGTGATACTCGACTCGTTAGGCTCGCGAGCCTAATCGAGCTCAAATAATTATATATATAAATATAATATATAAGCCCAAAATTAAATATATTTCAAAGCCCACAAAGATGGCCCAATTCCTAAGCCCATTCTAACAACTAGTGAATTTGAAATTGAATTACACAAACCCTAACAGCCTAACTCACAACAGTCAACAGCTGCTGGCGCCGCCCACCCCCAATCTCTCATCTCTCTCTCTCGGCTGGCCGGTGACACGCACTCCGGCACTCGACGCGACGGCGGCTCGGCCTTTCCGGCGAAGGTCCGGACACCTTAACAGCAGCAGTAGTGCAGTACGCACAGTTCAGTGCGATTCTGCGCTGCACGAGCAGCACGACCTCCATCCACCATTCCCGCCGTTTCTTCTCGCCAACAGACACCTTTCCACCGTCGCCCACTGTCATCTCCGTTCACTCTGCTCAGCGCGGTCTCTTCTTTTCTGCGCTAATCAGTCAGCCGCAAAAGACATCAGTATCATCTGGATCGAGCTTGCTCCTCCGACTGCCATCTCCCAGCCCACCGCGACAGCAGCAGCGACGCCGCGACGGCTCTGCCCTCCTCGGCGCGACAGTAGCAGCAGTGCAGCAGGTTCTATTTTCTAAATTTTGGTTGTGGTTTCTGTTTTTTGTTGGGTTCATGTCCAAATAGATAGAAATCTTAGTTTCTGTTTTTTTTTTGCTGGTAATTCTGCACTATAGCTTTTGTGATATCAAATTAGTGATTGTGACAGAAAGCATATGTTAGTGATTGTTGTTTGTGTTTTGAAGTTAGCATTATAGCTAATTCTGCTAATTCTACACTATAGTCTATAGCTAATTCTGTATTATTCTGCGCTATAGCTTTTGTGACAGAAAGCATATGTTAGTGATTGTTTGTGTTTTGAAGTTAGCATTATTTGTTGCTGTCTGCTGAACTTCATTGAACTTCATTGTTGTTGTTGGTTGTGTGCAGTCCTTAACTTCATTTAGAACATAGTGAGAAGAAACCTTTGGAGATTATGCTTCCCATTTCTTGAGAGTGAGAAGAAACCTTTGCAATGGTATTTATTTATCATCCTGTTAAATGTAACATTTTTTTGCTTGTATTGTAAATTATGTTTCCATTCTACTTCTATATTGCTTATAGGCAGCGTGGAGAGTTGGTGAACTTTATTGCTATATTCCATCCTATATATTCCGTCCTATATTGCTTATAGTTATAGAGCAGCTTATATATATATTGCTTATAGAGCAGCTTATTGATAAGCTCTTTGACTGGAGAGTTGGTGAACTTTATTGAATGTTTGGTTTAATTTCAGCATATAAAACTAAGATGAGTATTGATCATATATGTGAATATAGATTTATAACTAATTTATGCCAATGGTAAGAATGACCTGAATAAGATTTTGAGGCCTGCTGCTACATTGAGGTACTAATTTCAAGTTTAGGACATAAATCCATTATTCTAGTTTATTAGAAATTCGGTACTAAATTCAGAGGGTGAGCAGTATTTTGATTTTTTGTGGTTGATCTTGTACAGAGTGTCATCTATTTACCCTCCTTGCTGAAGCGTCTTGATCGTCTTTTGCAGCCTTTACATGGTTGGTGTTCGTATTGGAGAGACGACTTGATGTTGGAGGCTTGGAGCATTATCTATAAGAAGAAGTTGCAAATTTGCTTTTATTATGTTGTATTTGATTCAAGACTTGTTAGTTTTTGAATTTTTGATGCCTTTAGACTATTTGAATGTGCATTTTGAGTCTAATCGATGTTTTGGATATCTAAGACTTGTTATAATTGATTTTGTAGAAGTACTTCTCGTAATGAAATGCTTTGTAATTTTATTCAATTTGTTGAAGCATGTATCAGACGAGCTTAAACGAGCTCGAGCTCACCGAGTTTGAACGAGTTCGAGCTCAACGAGCTTAAACGAGCTCGAGCTCGAGCTCAAACTCGAGTAAGGCTCCACAATCGAGCTTAATCGAGTCGAGCTCGAGCTCACGAGTATGGCATCGAGTCGAGCTCGAGCTCAAGAAAATCAAGCTCGGTCGAGTCGAGCTCGAGCTCGAGCTTCATGAAAATAGTCGAGCTCGAGTCTGAGCATGGCAATACTCGACTCGACTCGGCTCATTTACACCCCTAGCTGTGAGGATTGAAGATGAAGGGGAAAGATAGGGTTTAATTATTTCTGTTGGGCTGGTCAGTTGGGCCGGGAGTTAGCATTGGGCCCGATTGATTTTATTCAGTTTGGGCTATCCCTATTTTGTTGGCGTGGGCTGCGATTTTTGTAGAAAAAGGAGTCATAGGCTGTTTTGTTTTAATTGATGGGATGTGCATTTTTCTTAAGATGGGATGTACACTCACTAAGAAATAAGATTAGCTTCACGAGACTTATTAAGAATATAATTTCTTGTAGGCTTTGTGGACCAAGGAGATTAGCACTGCTTTCCCAAGACAAGTTTATGTGATTATGATCTTCAGGCTTTGCCTATCGAGGTAGGCTTACTTTCCAAATGTATAAAGTATGATTTGGTTATTAAATTCTAAATGTTTCAATAAAATGCAAACTGTTTATTTAATGAAATGCAAACTGTTTATCCAATAAAATGTTTATGTGCACTCTGCTGTGTTTAAGGCTCGCAATTCATGGATCGATCGAGGTTCTCTTATGGCCTAACACGTTATTTGAGAATTGTGTACACTTGTTAGTTGTTTCGGTGGGTTGATCTCCATCGGGCACTAATTCATGTAAGAGGCGTTATAAGGGTGCTTGGCTGGATGTGTTCCGAAGCATGTATCATATAAGGTCTGCGTGGGTAGCGTCCCGAGGTGATCAATTCAACTTTTCTGAGTTACATCCTCAGGGCAAGTGTCATGGGAAAAATGAATTCGTCGGTGGCTAAAAGGTCCGGGATCACAGCGAGTAACAGAAAGGGAGTGTGACATGTACGCACAAATGAAAGAAATTATTTTAACATGCTTAGAAGTTCTTTCAATTTAAAACCTTCTAAGTTATGTCAATTATGATTGGATAAATTGTCTTTACGAAAATATGAAATGTTTATGAAAATGCTTGTCTACTGAGTACATTAGTACTTAGCCCAAAAATACTTTCAAATATTTTAAGATTGACTGGCCAGTGCTGACGGGACTGAGCTGAGGTTATGGTTCAATTTCCTATTTAGACTTTCGCTGTAGCAATAACTCTTATCTGTCTTTTGTTTTCTCAACTTAAGACTTTGATGTTAGATTTAGAATGACATATCTATTCGAGTTTAAACACTTAACTCCTAGTCTTATGCTAATGAATACTGGTTGTCAAAAGCATGAAACAAAACTTGTGATCCAAAGAGCCTAGCCCGACTTGTTATCTTATTATTCGGGTTTCAACAAGGATTTTCCCTTGTGTTATCTCTATAAATTGGTTGCACCTCGATTGTATTTATCCCTTCAAGAATTGGGGTGTGACAGAATAGAAGGAAAATTATGCCCAAAATAAAAGTAAGGAAAAAGCTAACGTACTTATGGCATATAAAGGTGATTTTGGAAGATAAGATGACATGTGGTACCTCGATACTGGTAAAGTGCTTGGCGTCCTCAAGATTTAAGTTGGCCATGGCGGCCCAAAATGTCTGAGGTTTAAAATCGAAAACACCATACACCCCGCTCTGCGGACTTTCGAGAATGTCGTTGAAATTATTGTAAGGAAGCTTGTAGTCCTTGTTGAGCAGGCGGAAAGAACATTCTATAGGAATGGTCCGATCGTAAGTGATTGTCAAGGTCGAAAGGAACTCGATCGTTAGAATCCTATAGGTGAGCCAATTCCCTATCAACATATGCTGAAGTCCCACTCTATCAACCAATGTCCACACATCATCTTCGATGCCCAACAATCCGGGGATTGATTTATTATCAGTACTATCTGTTGATTGTTTGAGACTACTCTGGATTTTATTTCTATTATTTAATAAGTTCTGTATTTCTTTCTTGTGGTTCTAATTTGAAACTGGTGAATTGTTTAGGTGGTATATGAACACAAGATCTAAAAATTTACCTTTAGTAAATTTTGATCCGGAACTTGAAGCTACGCTCCGCCTTATCAACAACCAGAAAACTAAAGCCACACTCAACATGATGGCTACTGCAGAGGAAGTCTGTGCGTTGAGAGAACAGTTGTAGGCGTTGTTGGATGCTCAGAAAAATGCTAGCTGGTGAGCAGAACATGCCCCAATTGATGAGGCGTTTACTCCCTTGTATCAGTACCAAGAGCCACCGAGAGTCAACGCAAATAACTTTCAATTGAGGACTGGGCTAATTACCATGGTGCAACAAAATCAATACGGAGGAAGCGCCGTAGAGGATCCCAACTCGCACTTGAGGCAGTTTTTGGAGTTGTGCAGTACGATAAAGATGAACGGCGTAGCAGATGACATCATTCGCCTTCGTCTATTTTCCTTCTCACTGAGGGACAAGGCTAAGTCATGGTACCACACTCTACAATTGGGAGCCAATCCTACATGGGAGGAAGTGGCGCACTTGTTTCTACGAAAGTTTCACCCTCCTGGTCTGACATTGAAGCTGAAGATGAACATTGTTCAATTTCAGCAGTATGAAGGGGAATCACTAGCAGAAACATGAGAACGGTTGCACGAGAAATTGAGGAAGTGCCTGTCCCATGGCTTTGATGAGGGGACTCTAGTGGTCATGTTTAACAATGCATGTGGAGAGCGCACGAGGATGTTCATGGATACAGTAGCTGGAGGGCCCCTGCTAAAGAAAGGGAGCTCGGAAGCAATGGAGATCACAGAAAGTATGGCCGCTATAAGTTGCCAATGGCCATCCAAGAGAGTGCAGTTGAAGAAAATTGCTGCTGCGTCTAGCTCAGATCCCATGGCTTTGATTTCGACTCAGCCGGCAGAGATGAAATCGAGAATTGCAGCGTTATCTATGGGCAATCCTGAACCAGCTATCGAGGAACCGGCAGGCATAGAAGACGCCTAACTTTATTCATGGAAGGAACTACGGAAATTTCCAGCGTGGACAGCAAGGCGACTACAATAGAGGACAACATTACCAACAAAGAGGGCATCCACACCCAAATTTGGCATATGGGAATCCCAACAATGCAATTTAACCTCCACCAGGCTTCTCGGTAACCAATGAAGTTATAAATGAAGAGAAGAAGTCGAACTTGGAGGAGTTGATGATGAAGTTTATCTCAAAGTTCGACGAGAGAATGGAGAAGTTAGAGTCCACTACCGCTGCTTTGGGGACTCAGATGAAGATGTTCGAGATCCAATTGGGTCAACTAGCCAATACTTTTACAAATCTACATCAACAAGGCTAGTTTCCGAGCAATACAACTATTAATCCCAAACAGCACTGTGAAACGATCAACTTGCGGAGCGGGACTACTTATGAGGGGCCCAAGATGCCCGAGGACGAGAGTACACCGCAGGTCGTAGAGAAAGAAGCTGAAGAGGTCGTCGTGAGGTTTCTGGCGAAAAGAAGAATGAAAAGGAGAAAGCTACTTCGCCAGCAACGTGACTATGCCATTCCCTCAGCGCCATCAGAAAGAGAGGGTGAAAGAGCAGTTCTCCAAGTTCTTAGAGATCTTCAGGAAGGTGCATATTAATATTCCATTGGTGGAAGCACTGCAGGAGATGCCGCAGTATGCTAAATTCCTGAAGGACATTATCTCGAGGAAGAAGAGGCTGAGAGAGTTTGAGACGGTGAATCTCAATGAGGAATGCAACGCAATCTTTCAGAGGAAGTTCCCAGCAAAGCTCAAAGATCCAGGCAGCTTCACTATTTCCTGCACCATTAGAGGCCAGCAGTTTGGAAAGGCGCTCTGCGACTTGGGGGCGAGTATCAACCTCATGCCCCTATCTATCTTTCAGCGACTGGCAATTGGAGAGATGAAGCCGACGTCGATCGCGTTGCAGATGGCAGATAGGTCGGTGACATACCCACGGGGGATAGTAGAGGATGTTCTGGTGAAGGTCAATGAGTTCATATTCCCTGCTGATTTTGTCGTGTTGGATTTTGAGGAGGACAAAACCATCCCGTTGATACTATGGAGACCGTTTTTGGCTACGGGAAGAGCTTTGATAGATGTGGCCAATGGCGAGCTTACTTTGAGGGTGAATGATGAGAAACACACCTTCTCCATATACCGAGCTTTGAAGTTTTATGATGAGAAGGAAGCCACGAATACAGAGGAGTGCAAGCTGTTGAGTATAGTTGATTCCTACGACACACCGTCTTCATGGAAGGGTCTCGGCGACCCTCTTGAGGCTTACATCTCTCATTCTATCTTCTCTACTGATTTTGATTTTCCCCTTGATACGCACTTGTTTTCTAATGAGTTGTTTGAGTGTTGTAGCGCATTGGAGAGTATCGCAGAGATTGCAACGAGGAAGAGATGATTTCTAGAGCTGCGCACCGAGGAAGAGAAGAAAAAGATGGAGGAGGACAAGAGGGCTGCCCCAAAGCTTGAGTTGAAGCCGTTGCCGGATCACTTGAAATACGCCTTCCTAGGTGATGGTGAGACGTATCCGGATAATTGTATCAGCTTACCTTTCTCCTTTTGAACTGGATTCGTTGTTGTGTGTTTTGCGAAAGCATAAGTCTGCTATCTTTTGGTTTGTGCAATGCTCCTGCAACTTTCCAAAGATGTATGATGGCTATTTTCCATGATCTGATTGAGAATGTAATGAAAGTTTTTATGGATGATTTCTCTATGTTTGGAAATTCCTTTGATCATTGCCTCGAGAATTTATCTGTTGTGCTTGCTCATTGTGAGGAGACTAACTTGGTGCCAAATTGGGAGAAGTGCCATTTTATGGTGCGAGAAAGCATCGTTCTTGGTCATAATGTTTCAGCTGCAGGTTTGGAGGTCGATCGAGCCAAGATTGTAGCCATAGAGAAGCTTCCGCCACCAACCAATGATAGAGTTGTGCGTAGTTTTTTGGGTCATGCCGGATTCTACCGCCGCTTCATCAAGGACTTCTCTAAAGTGGCTAAGCCTTTGAGTCAGCTGTTGGAGAAAGACGCCAAGTTTTGTTTTGATGAAGCTTCCATAGCTGCTTTTGAGACTTTGAAGAAAGCCTTGGTCACTGCTCCTATTTTGATCGTATCGGATTGGACGCAAGCCATTCGAGTTGATGTGTGATGCTAGTGATATTGCTGTTGGAGCTGCGTTGGGTCAAAAAAGGGACAAGTTTTTTCATGTCATTTATTATGCTAGCCGAACATTGGATAAAGCTCAGGCGAACTACACAGTGATCGAGAAGGAGAAGGAGATGTTAGCGGTTGTGTACGCTTTTGATAAGTTCCGTGCATATTTGATTGGGACAAAATCAATTGTGTACACGGACCACGCAGCCATCCGTTACCTCTTTGACAAGAAAGATGCCAAGCCAAGACTTATACGATGGATCCTGTTGATGCAAGAGTTTGATATAGAGATTCGAGATCATCGTGGATGTGAGAATGTGGTTGTCGATCATCTCTCTCGATTAGAGAATCCGGTGGAAGGAGAGGAACTTCGAGTTCTAATCAAGGAGACATTCCCGGATGAGCAGATTTTGTGAGTGAGCTCAACTATGCCGTGGTATGTCGACTATGTGAATTTTCTGGTGGCCAAAGCTTTCCCACCTCAGGATATGAGCCAATATAAGAAGAAGAAAATTTTCCATGATGTTAATTTCTACATGTGGGATGACCCGTATCTTTATCGACGTTGTGCCGACATGGTGATTCGTCGTTGTGTGCCTGAAGAGGAGTGGGGACCGATCTTTACTCAATGTTATTCATCACCGAGTGGAGGCCATTTTGGAGCCAATAGAACTGCATTCAAAGTCTTACAAAGTGGATTCTATTGGCCTTCCATATTCAAGGATGCCAACGCTTTTGTGTCTCGTTGTGATCGTTGCCAACTTATGGGAGGCATTACTAAAAGACATGAGATGCCTTTGACTAGCGTGGTAGAGGTTGAACTGTTTGACTTTTGGGGGATCGACTTCATGGGTCCGTTCCCTTCATCCTATGGGAACCAATACATCCTTTTGGCGGTGGAGTACATGTCGAGATGGGTTGAGGCTGTTCCTACCGCAACGAATGATTCAAAGGTGGTGATGAAGTTTCTTCGAAAAATACATCTTGTCACGATATGGAGCACTGAGAGCTTTGGTGAGCGATGGGGGATCACACTTCTGCAATAAATGGTTAGCAAGCTTGCTGAAAAGGAATGGAGTGAAGCATCGTGTCACCACGGCGTATCATCCTCAAGCAAATGGACAAACTGAGCTAGCAAATCGTGAGATTAAGCAGGTGTTGGAAAAGACTGTGAACGGCGGCCGCAAGGATTGGGCGATATTGTTGGATGACGCCCTTCGGGCGTATCGCACGGCGTATAAAACTCCGTTAGGTATGTCCCCATACCAATTGGTGTTTGGAAAGTCGTGTCACTTGCCGGTGGAGTTTGCCCATAAAGCTTTTTGGGCTGTGAAGAAGTTAAATTTGGATCTGCAATTAGCCGGAAAAGAGAGGATTCTACACTTGAATGCTTTGGAGGAGTTTCGTGATCAAGCCTCTGAAAATTCAAGCATTTACAAGGAGAGAACCAAACGATTTCATGACAAGATGATCCTCAAGAGAGAGTTTGCTTGCGGGAGATCAAGTTCTGTTGTTCAATTCCCGTCTTCGTCTGTTTCCGGGAAAGTTGAAGTCCAAGTGGTCGGGGCCGTTTACCATATCCCAAGTCTTTCCCAATGGGATGATTTAACTGTTGAATGGAGGAGATGAGTTGTTTCGAGTAAATGGGTAGCGTGTGAAAGCTTATCATAGTCCGAATCAAGTCCACACGGTGGACGTGATTGCTCTTCATGACTTTTGAAACATGGAGCATCGAGCTATCGACGTTAAAATAATGCTTATTGGGAGGTAACCCAACGTTTGTGAGTTTTTTTTTCTTCTTCGTTTTGTTGTTTTCTTTTCGTTTTAGTTTCTTTTGTTCGTGTTTGTGTTGCTGCGTTTTGCAGGTAAAAAAAACAAAAAAAACGGAGTTGAACGTTCAGACCGCGCGGTCCAGGGGCGCGGCCACGTGACAAGCCCACACGAGGATTCAGAATTCCCTGGACTATCATGCGGTCCAAGAGCGCGGCCGCGCTGAGGAGCCCGTACAAGGTCGCGCGGTCCAGCCATGCGCCCGTGCGACCCGCGTCTTGACCTGCCCAGACCGATTTTCCACCCTTTTTCTCTCTCTTTTCACGATTTTTACCCATACAACACCCACTTTTGCACACACAAACACCCACATTCATATTTTCTTACACTTTCTTCCTTCAAATCCATTCAAGGTACGTTTTTCTTGCCCCAATGACTTGTGTTATTCAATTCTTGGCATGATTTACTAGCTTTTGATCGATTGTTTTACTTTATTTCTTGATATATGTTCTTATTTCCAAACTAGGGCTCACTTTGGGGATTTTTAGTTTTTTTCTTGATTTCTCTAGATTACATGCTTCTAGTTGGACGAATTCTTGATTAGGGATGTCTTATATATCATGGGTAAACTTAATTGTTGGTCAATTTGAGCTCTTGGTGTGGATTTGGTTCTTATGCTATGGTGTGGGGGATGATTTTCTTTGGCTTTATTCTCTTGCTCTATATTGTTTTAGCTTATGTATATACTCACATGCCATATGTTTTATGCATAAGCAACGCATGAGTTTGGCCTTTGAATTGTTTTGATATGTTGGGTGGTGGCATGATTTGCCTTGATTTTTATTGTCTTATATGTGGAAATTAAGCTTTGGAGGTTGTGCTAATGAGGCATTTTTGGGTCTTTGCAATACCCTCATCATGCCTCCCAAAGGAAAAGCTACGCGAGCCGCCAAGGGTAAAGGCAAAGCCACCGGTTCCTCTTCTCGAACTACACGTTCGACGGTTCCTGATTCTGAGTTCCCGCCATCTCGAGCTCCCTGATGATGCATCCTTGGGTAAATGGGAGAAGCTCATTCACATCCCCGTCAAACCCACCAAATATATATGTCTGACTACTATTCAAAAGTTGGGCATCGAAGATGATGTGTGGACATTGGTTGATAGAGTGGGACTTCGGCATGTGTTGACAAGGAATTGGCTCACCTATAGGATTCTAACGATCGAGTTCCTTTCGACTTTGACAATCACTTACGATCGGACCATTCCTATGGAGTGTTCTTTCCACCTGCTCAACAAGGACTACAAGCTTCCTTGCAGTAATTTCAATGACATTCTCGAAAGTCCGCAGAGCGGGGTGTATGGTGTTTTCGATTTTCAACCTCAGACGTTCCGGGCCGCCATGGCCGACTTAAATCTTGAGGACGCCAAGCACTTTGTCTCCGGCCGTGTTAAGGCAAAGGCGTTGAGAAATCCGGTATTCCGATATCTACAGCGGGTGATGGCATACAACTACTTTGCTCGCGAAAATGTGGGCAACCTCCGTTCTGACTTGCTACATTTCAAGTGTATGCTCAAAGGCGACAAGATTGACTTAGCTCCTCAGTTGCTTGATCAATTTCACAGTCAACTTGCCTCCCCGACCGCCTCCATTGGCATTGGAGGATTTGTCACCACACTTGCTGACGAGTTGATCATCGAGATCACGGAGAACGGGGTTTCTCAAGATATCTTGGTGGATTTAAAAGTGTTAAAAGTCGTGGGACACATTGTGGGTGGCCGGAACTTATATTGGGTTTTGAAGCCTAAGCTGTACTTTCTATTGCCCAACCTGCATTTGACTACTGTACTGGATGTGGCGGATCGCTCCAATTGGTTGATGAACACCCAGGAGCACCTCACCCGCATAGTCCAGCGTCCACCGACAGCACAGGCAGGATGGGCCGCTACAAGAGATGAGGCTGCAGAGGAGGAAGCAGCTTATGAGGCAGGGGACGACGTGCCCCAAGATTCTGAGGCGGGGACTTCTTCCTACTTTTCCCACCACCATGCTCCGCCGCCGCCGCCCATAGGATATGATTTCAATGCTATGGAGCAGCGGCTTTATGGCCACATGGATGTCGGCCTTGCCACAATGCAGCAACACCTTTACGGCCACATGGATGCAGGTTTCCAAAACTTGCAAACAACATGTACGGCCATATGGACAATCAATTCGCTGCATTTCAGAGGCAGCAACAGGGCTACTTTGATGCCCAATTTGAAGCTGAGCTCGCTGCCCGCCTAAAGCAGCATGAGGAGTACGTGCGCCACATGAAGCGTACATGAGGTTGATGAATGACTGGCAGCGAGCCTTCCTAGGACCGCCGCAGGACCCTCAGGGTCCCCAGGACCCTTAATCACCCCGGTGAGTTCCACTCCGTGCCCTACACTTCATTTTCGAACTTATTATTCCTTGTGGAGAATAAGTTTGGGGGGATGTGGTTGTGTGGGCACTTTATCTTTTCTTTTGCTTTAGTTCGCTTGTTTCATGTTTGGAGTCTTTGTTTTATTGTCGTGTCTTTTAGTCTTGCTTTGGTGGTTTAACTGTGATGTTACCTTGATGAAAAGATGAGGAGTGTAGAGATTGGTTGGATAACTGGCTTATGATGATTGTTCGAGCATGCATGTTTCTCACTAAATTGGTGGCCAATCAATAAAGCAAACAACATACATAGAAGTTCTAGTGAGAAACATGCACGCTCGAACAATCATCATAAGCCAGTTATCCAACCAATCTCTACACTCCTCATCTTTTCATCAAGGTAACATCACAGTGAAACCACCAACGCAAGACTAAAAGACACGACAACAAAACAAAGACTCCAAACATAAAACAAGCGAACTAAAACAAAAGAAAAGATAGAGTGCCCACACAACCACATCCCCCCAAACTTATTCTCTACAAGGAAGAATAAGTTTGAAAATGAAGTGTAGGGCACGGAGTCGAACTCACCGGGGTGATTAAGGGTCCTGGGGACCCTGAGGGTCCTACGACGGTCTTGGGAAGGCTCGCTGCCAGTCATTCATCAACCTCATGTGGCGCATGTACTCCTCATGTTGCTTTAGGCGGGCAGCGCGCTCAGCTTCAAATTGGGCATCAAAGTAGCCATGTTGCTGCCTCTGAAATGCAGCGAATTGATTGTCCATATGGCCGTACATGTTGGTTTGCAGGTTTTGGAAACTTGCATCCATGTGGCCGTAAAGGTGTTGCTGCATTGTGGCAAGGCCGGCATCCATGTGGCCATAAAGCCGCTGCTCTATAGCATTGAAATCATATCCTACGAGGCGGCAGCGGCGGAGCATGGTGGTGGGGAAAGTAGGAAGAAGTCCCCGCCTCAGAATCTTGGGGCACGTCGTCCCCCTGCCTCATAAGCTGCTTCCTCCTTTGCAGCCTCATCTCATGCAGCGGCCCGTCCTGCCTGTGCTGTCGGTGGACGTTGGACTATGAGGGTGAGGTGCTCCTGGGTGTTCATCAGCCAATTGGAGCGATCCGCCACATCCAGCATAATAGTCAAATGCGGGTTGGGCAATAGAAAGTACAGCTTAGGCTTCAAAATCCAATATAAGTTCCGGCCACTCACAATGTGTCCCGCGGCTTTTAACATCTTTAAATCCACCAAGATATCTTGAGAAATCGCGTTCTCCGTGATCTCGATGTTCAACTCGTCAGCAAGTGCGGTGACAAATCCTCAAATGCCAATGGAGGCGGTCGGGGAGGCAAGTTGACTGTGAAACTGATCAAGCAACTGAGGAGCTAAGTCAATCTTGTCGCCTTTGAGCATACACTTGAAATGTAGCAATTCGTCAGAACGGAGGTTGCCCATATTTTCCCGAGCAAAGTAGTTGTATGCCATCACCCGCTGTAGATATCGGAATACCGGGTTTTTCAACGCCTTTGCCTTAGCACGGCCGGTGACAAAATGCTTGGCATCCTCAAGATTTAAGTCGGCCTTGGCGGCCCAGAACGTCTGAGGTTGAAAACCAGAAACACCATTCACCCCGCTCTGCGGACTTTCGAGAATGTCATTCAAATTATTACAAGAAAGCTTATAGTCCTTGTTGAGCAGGCGGAAAGAACACTCCATAGGAATGGTCCGATCGTAAGTGATTGTCAAGGTCGAAAGGAACTCGATCGTTAGAATTCTATAGGTGAGCCAATTCCCTGTCAACACATGCCGAAGTCCTACTCTATCAACCATTGTCCACACATCATCTTCGATGCCCAACTTTTGAATAGTCTCAATGGCTCTAGTCCGGGATGAGAGGTTTTGGCGTATGTGAGAACACCCGGATGCTGAAGATACGACTCAACTTTCCTGTCCAGCTTCAAAGTCCGCAGTAAAGGCCAATGCAAAAAATGGGGTTGTGTAATTGTCTTCTCCTTGAGTTCTTTGTATCTAGTACTTTCCCATGCCTTAAAGATGGCGAAAGGAGGGCCATAAAGGCACCGGAGGTCCTCCCGTGGTGTAGGAGGACGAGGAATGGGAGAAGAGGGGTCTCCTTCGTCGGGGTCGGAGTCAAAGGCGACGGCGGCTAGGCGCTTATGACGATTGGACATCGTGACGGAGGCTGGAAGCAGTGAGCAGGCGGTGGCCGTAGACGGGCGACTAGTCGTAGAGAGGCGGCGGTGGCCGCTGAGACGCAGGCGGTGGACGGCTCGGCGGCCGCGGAGGTGCGAGGAAGGCGGGGGATCTGAAAGGTGAGTGGTGGTGGCGGTGGTTAGTGGAAGGTGAGTGGTGGTGGGCATAGTGGGTGGGTGTTTTGGTGAAGAGGATGGTGGTAGGTTTTAGGGAAGAGGATGGTGGTGGTGGTCGGTGGCGGCGTGGGGAGGGTGGCGGACGGTGGGGAATGGTGGTAGTGGTGGTGGTTGGTGCTAATGGTGGAAAGATAGAGAGAGAGAGAGAGAGAGGTGGCTGAGTGGGGGGAGGGAAAAGAGATAGGGTTTGGAAAAAGAGGGGAAAAAACGGGCCGAGCAAGGGCCTTTGCGGGCTGAGCTGCAGATGGTAGACGACGGTCGCCCACAGGGCGGCGGTGGCCGCGGTGCGGCGGCTGCCCACTACCCCATTCGCAACAGGAGAGGCGGCGAGCGATGTGAGCAGGCGGGCGGCGTAGGCGGCGGCAGCCACCGGGCGGTGGTGGCCGCCTTTGGGCGCCCAGCTTGGTCAAAAAATGCGTTGAACCTTAATTTCATCACTTCGATCCCCCCTTTAAGAGCGACCAAGGTCAAAACCTGCACCACAACATGAACACAAGAGTCACACTCGGACACCAACCATTAAAAATCACGCAACAAGAACGAAACAACTCTACAAGGCGAAACAAAGAAAAGACAAGAAAGACAAAAGAAGGGAAAAAGAAGTAGGTTGCCTCCCACAAGAGCGCTTTAGTTAAGGTCGAGAGCTCGACACACGATAAATCGGTTAAGAAATTGGATCATGGAGTGCTTGGAACTCCACCACAAAAGGAGAAGAACCATGCTCCAAGTAGGGCTTCACCCTATGCCCATTCACCGTGAATTGCTCATCGGCGTTCTCCTTGCTTAAAACCACGGCGCCATGAGGGAGGATCTCCCTAAGGATGAAAGGACCACCCCAACGAGACTTGAGCTTGCCCGAAAAGAGTTTCAATCTTGAGTTGAACAAAAGAACCTTCATTCCGGGTTGGACATTCTTGGGCTCAATACGGCTATCGTGCAACCGCTTCACCTTATCTTTGTAGATTCGTGCGTTCTCATACGCCTCATTGCGCAGCTCATCGAGTTCTTCCATTTGCAAGGCTCGATACTTCCCCGCGGTCTCAATGTCACAGTTAGTTGCCTTGATAGCCCAATAGGCTCGGTGCTCAATCTCCACCGGCAAATGACATGTCTTGCCAAAAATAAGGCGGTAAGGCCTCATCCTAGGACTCCCTTAAATGCGGTGCGATACGCCCACAAGGCATCATTTAGCTTCAAAGACCAATCCTTGTGGGATGGCTGGACCATTTTCTCGAGGATTATCTTTATTTGCTGATTACTAGTTTTGGCTTGGCCCGACGTATGTGGATGATATGGTGTGGCAACCTTGTAAGTGATGCAATTTTTCCCCATGAGCTTGTCAAAGAGCTTGTTGCAAATGTGCTTTCCTCCATCACTAATAATGGCCTTGAGAAATCCAAACCTACTCAAAATATTCTCCTGCACAAACTTCAAGACAACGTTAGCATCACATGTTCTTGTGGGGACAGCCTCAACCCACTTGGACACATAATCAATAGTAAGTAAGATATACTCAAAACCATGCGACAACGGAAATGAGCCCATGAAATCAATGCCCCACACATCAAAAATCTCAACAACAAGGATGCTAGTGAGGGGCATTTCATTCTTTCGCCAAATATTACCAACCCTTTGACACCGATCACAAGCAAGATAGAAATTGTGAGCATCTTTAAAAAGACTTGGCCAAAATAAACCGGATTGGAGGACCTTGTGAGCCGTCTTTTGTCCACCAAAATGCCCACCACAATGAGCATCATGGCAAAGCCTCAACACTTGCTGTTGTTTCACATCCGGAATGCATCTCCTAATCACCTCGTCCTTACCCAACTTGAAAAGGTAAGGATCTTCCCAATAATATTGCCTACAAGTAGCCAAGATCCTTTTCCTCTCTTGGGATGTTAGATCGGGTCTTAACTCTCCACAGGCAAGATAATTAACTATATCAGCAAACCAAGGCACAGAGGCAAGTTCATATGCATGCTCAAAAGGAAATGACTCATGAATGACATCGTGACCCGACTCTACCACATTATGCTCAAATCTAGACAAGTGATCGGCAACAGAGTTCTCACTTCCCTTCCTATCCTTAATCTCAAGATCAAATTCTTGTAACAATAAAATCCAACGGATAATACGTGGTTTGGCTTGGGACTTAGTCAACAAAAACCTCAAAGCTGCATGATCACTATGGACAATTACCTTAGAACCAATGATGTAAGCACGAAACTTATCTAAAGCAAAAACCACAGCAAGCAACTCTTTTTCAGTGGTGGTGTAATTCACTTGTGCACTATTCAAAGTTAAGCTAGCATAGTAAATCACATGCAGCATCTTATCAACATGTTGACCAAGTACCGCACCCACGACAAAGTTTGATGCATCACACATAATTTCAAATGGCAAGGACCAATCGGGTGCAACCACAACCGGTGTCCGTGCTCAATTTCAGCTTCAACAACTCAAAAGCATGCATGCACGAATCATCAAAATTAAAAGGCACATCTTAAGCAAGTAAATGACAAAGAGGTTGGCTAATCTTTGAAAAATCCTTAATGAAACGCCGGTAAAATCCAGCATGTCCTAGGAAACTTTGAATTCCCTTCACATCAATAGGTGGAGGTAATTTTTCAATCACCTCAACCTTAGCCCTATCTACCTCTATATCATTTTTTGAGACCACGTGGCCATGCACAATACCTCTAGTTACCATAAAATGACTCTTCTCCCAACTCAAAGTTAAGCTATTTTCAATGCACCTTTGCAACACTAAATCAATTTTAGCCAAACAATCAGTAAAGGAGCAACCAAACACAGAGAAATCATCCATGAATATTTCCACAAATTCACCTATCATTTTCATGAAGATCGATATCATGCACCTTTGGAAGGTCCCAGGTGCGTTGCACAGTCCAAAAGGCATCCTCTTCCATGCAAAGGTCCCAAAAGGGGTGGTGAAAGCCGTCTTGTCTTGATCCTCAGGGGCAATGGCAATTTGATAATATCCTGACAAACCATCAAGAAAGCAATAGAAATCATGCCCAGCAAGACGATCTAATATTTGATCAATAAAAGGGAGATGAAAATGATCCTTCTTGGTGACATCATTCAACTTCCTATAGTCTATGCACATGCGCCAACCCGTGACCTGACGAGTCGGCACCAACTCCCTGTTGTCATTAAGAACGACTGTAATCCCTCATTTCTTGGGCACGACATGCACCGGGCTCACCCACTCACTATCGGCGATGGGGTAGATGATCCCCTCTGCCAATAGCTTAAGGATTTCCTTGCGCACCACCTCCATGAGAACGGGGTTCAATCTCCGTTGGCCATCTCGTTTGTGTCTTGCTCCCGCCTCAAGGTGTATCCTATGCATGCATGTGGCGGGGCTAATGCCACGAATGTCGGCAAGCCCTCATCCAAACGACGTCGTGTTTCTTTTCAAAGCCTCCATCAAAGCCATCTCTTGCCCTGGCGTTAGTTCAGCGGAAATGATCACGGGCTTCTCTTCGCCCTCTTCCAAAAACACATACTTGAGGTTCCTAGGGAGCTCCTTGAGCTCCAACTTCGGCTTCTTATCCTTCGTGGTATTTTCGGGCACCACTGGCTCATCAATGGAAAGTTTGCCCCTTCGTTCTCTCTCTCGTTCCTCGGCTTCCCGAGCAAACTCCTCCATGTCCGCTGATCCTGCAAAAACTTCTACCATCTCTTGCTCTTGCATAAAAACTATCTTGGCAAGGCCATCAATAGCATTTATATATGAACATTCATTAGTAAGAGAAGATGATGGCATGGCACGACTATGGTGCACGGAAAAGGACACGAATTCTCCTAACACGGTCATGTTTATGGTTCCATTTTTAACGTGTTAGTAGTGGCCATGAATGGTCTTCCTAGCAATAAGGTATGCTCCTTGCCATTCTCATGCACTTCTCCTATTTCTAGCACAACAAAATCCACAGGCACGATCAAACCATCCACTCTAACAAGAATATCCTCAATAACCCCACAAGGATACCTCACTGATCTATCTGCTAGTTGCAAACACATTCGAGTGGGTTTTATGTCGCCTAGATCTAGTTGTTTAAAAATGGAGTATGGCATCAAATTTATCCGGGCCCCCAAATCAAGCATCCCTGAGGCCTCCTTACCATTCCCTAAAGCAATATTGAAAACAAAACTACCTTGATCACGTTGCTTTGGCGGCAAGGGCTGTTGCATGATGGAATTTGCAACTTCAGACACAAGAATCTTCTCGTTGTCCATAAACCTCCTCTTATTGGAGGCCAACTCTTTAAAGAACTTCACATAGGCCGGGACATTTTTGATCACCTCCAAAAGTGGCAAGTTGACATTCACCTTCGCCAACATGTTGTAGAAGTCGGTGAATTGTTGATCTTGCTTTTCATTCATCAACCGACTGGGGTAAGGGATCGGCGGTCTATAAGGCTGGGTAGCCTTGTGAAGCTTCACCTCGGGCTCTCCTTTCTTCTCTTCTTCTCTCAGTGGGGGCAAATCCTTCTCACTCTCCTCCTCACAGGTCGCCTTAGGGCACTCATCCATAGGGGCCTCCACCTTGTTATCCACCAACTTTCCACTACGAAGGACTGTGACCGCTTGAGCTTGGTGGGGTTGTAATCCTTGGCCATGAAGTTTCCCTGGCTGTTGCTGCTGCTGAATCTGGTTCAAGGTACCAGAAAGTTGACCAACAGTCGTTTCAAGACGCTTGATAGTAGCAGACTGAGACTCCATGTTTTGCTTGGTCATCTCCATGAAAGATTGCATTGTATCCTCTAGGGATGACTTATGAGGCTGAACCTGCTTCTGAAACTGCTGGGGAGCAGTCTGATAATGTCACGGCTGCTAAAAGTTCCATTGTGGCATGGAGAACTGCTGGGGGGTACTGCTGCTGATATTACTGAGGAAAGTATTGCGGTTGAGGTGGGTAAAACTGTTGTTGACTCTGATAGCCCATCTGCTATGGAGTCCGACGAAACTGGTTGTTTTGATTGAATCCTGATCCTTGGCCAGGAGCTTGGTTCCTCTATCCCGAGTTCTGCTGACTTCTCCATCCCGTACTTGAGCCCTGTTGCCCTTGATTGTATATAGGGCGTTGCTCAAATAGCGATCTTCCCTGGTACCCCTGGGCTGCATAAACCTTGGCCTCTCATTCCGGTGTGTACTCACCCATCCGGTGGCATTCATTAACTCCATGACCAAACTCGCCGCATATGCCACACAACTCTCGACATTAGGCTCATGGTGCGAGGTGGTTCTACCCTACTCATCTTCATCTGCTGCATCTCTCTCATAATTTCTGCCACCTGCTTCTGCAGCTCATACTGGGGTGCCACTGCACTGGCCTCAGCCTTCCTTCCACGGACTGGTTTCTGTTGTGAGCTCTCAGCTAGGGACTTGAAAATCTCCTTAAGCTCGCTGCAACCCGTCATAAAAGAATTACATCAACATCACATCGGCCAGCCGATGTTGCGGGCACTAGCGGAGGAGCTCTTGAAATCTCTCCTAAGCCTCATGAAAAGGCTCATCAGCTCCTTGCATGAAGTTCATTATTTGAGTTCTGATCTCCTGCGTCTTATGATTAGGGTAGTACTTCCGCATGAACTTCTCACAAGCTTCTCCCTAATTGGTGATGGAATTAGGAGGTAGAGACAACAGCCAAGTCCTCGCCCGATCCTTAAGTGCATAAGGGAGGCACTTAAGCTTTAACTGATCTTCCTTAAGATCCAACAATGGGATAGTTTGCACTTGAGTGTAAAAATCACAAATGAACTGCAGGGCGTCCTCATTCGGCATCCCGTAGAAAAGAGGTAGCAAACTTGAATCATTTGGTTTCAAGTTGTAATTTCTTACAGCGGTAGGGAGCACAATAGCCGAGGTGTTCGTGTTTCCCTATGACGGGCCGGGTGAAGTCTTCCCATATACTGCACATTTGCATTTGCCATGACTTCTTTGTTGTGAATGGATTGATCTTATTCTTCTTGTTCACGATCTTCACCGTTCTCTAACGGTTCCTCCAAGTTAACCGAACTTGAATCCTCAAATTCCTCCAAAATGAAGTTAGACTCCACTTTCTCTTCACCGACTTGCTCGTGAGTAACTGTTTCCACGACTTCTCTCGAACTGAACTCGGACTCCTCCTCCAAGCTAGACAAGACCTCACTAGGTCGATGAATGTTAGTCTTAGTAAGGGACTAGCTTTCTCTTTAGGCTTCTGCGACCTTGCATACACAACACTAACAAATAAATCAAACACACCGGAGGGAGAAAATAACCGAGTTAAAAGAAATAAACGAAATAAACACGGAAAACAAATGTAACACAACCAAACGCCTAAAGCCTTCTCCGGCAACGGCGCCAAAATTTGACTCAACCTAAAACACCTCTAGATTGACTTGCAATAGAACAAGGGCATCCTAGCATGATAAGTTGACCCAAGTCGTCTATCAAGGAAGGCTAAGCAGGGCTTCAATCGTGCTACTCACAGAAAATGATAAATCCTAAACACTCTAATCAAAAGTTGGGTCTGACACTCTCTCGCTTTCTTGTTCACTAAAACGTAATTGAAATGAAGCATGTAACGTTAACTATGCAATAAATAAATAGCATATAAAGAACATAGTGATAAAGCATAAAGAACTAGAATTGTAATCTAACACCTCTAAAAAGCGAATATGAAATCCTAAACATTGATCAACAATTCTCTAGGCATGAGAAAAAGGACAAGCATCAAACTCAATAAGAACATTAACCACCAATAGAAAAAGTCCTTAACACACACAATCAAAGGAAAATTCAGTGAGCAAATCAAACGACGAACTACTAGGCGTTAAAGTTATAAAAAGCATCAATCACATCAAGAACACTATCTAGAAATACTCCTTCATCAAAGCAAATAAACAACCAAGAAAATCCAAGGAAATTCAATAAAACTAAAATAAGAAATCAAATGATTTCTTACAATGAGTACTATCCAACACTTCAATCCAACGTAATGTAAACTAACATGATCTTCAATCCAACGAATTCAAAAGATGTTTGATGATGTTTAAATTACTCAAAAACTAGGGGGAAAAGGGTAAAAGTCGCCTAGGAGGCTGCTGGAGTCGAGAGTGCCCAAGAAAACCCTAAAAATGGGTTTTAAACCAAAATTCCGAAACTGTCGTTTTTACGCGGGCGGCGGCCGCCGCTCCACGGCACCACCGCCTACCCCATTCGCAGATCATCTCGAAAAGAAAGCAGGCGGGCGCTGCCAGGTGGCGGGCGGTGGTTGGCTCCAAAAACGTCAAAAATGCCTCCGTCACTTGTAAAAATGCCCGAGAATCTAAGAACCTGCAAACAACACCCAAGTGCACGAAAAACAGTTGAGCAAGTATATATATATTTTTAAAACTAGACAATTGTTACATATTAGTAAATCTAAGTTTTGAAGAACTTCTTTTAGACAACATTTATTGTACTTGATATGCTATTATTATCTTTGTCGCGTGCTAAAATCATCAACCAACTTCGACTTTTTACTCTTGAAATAACAATGTAGTTGGGTCGAGTTTTAATCTTAATAGCATATTTAGGAAAAATAAAATGAATCCAACCGTAACATTGAAAAATTTGAAGAATGTGTTGAATGTATAGAGAGAGAATAGAAAGTAGTTTTATTTCAGTTAATGAGTAAATAATGATTTTACACATGAGAATCATATTTATAGATTACAAAAAAAATATAGCGCTACGGTCCATTAATCGAGGCAATTGGGCCCATGTCTCGTTACAACATTTTATATTTTCGAGTGGACCATCGAGGTTGGCAGAGTTGAGCTCCAAGGTTGTGCGGAGCTGACCGCCAAGATTGATGTTTGGTAGAGTTAAAGTGCTAAGCTCTTTTTTTTGTCTTAATCTTTTGTCCTTGATTGAATTACACGAGCCTTGACTTTCTTCTTTGATCTTTCATCCAAGTTTGATTCATTGCGTTGATCCGTAATTTTTATTCATTAGAGGCCTGACCCAAAAAAAAAGGAGCATAATATCATCCACATCAAATGTAAAGTTGACCATGAGAGGAAACTGGAATGTTCTTAACATAGATTGTCATCGACTCTTGTTGATTGTCATGGCATACGAAACAATAAGACAAATTCACTACAAGAATTCAGCTTATAGACAACACAGTATAGATGACATATTTCAAACCGTGTTGTCTCATAAACCTATAGATGACGGTTTTCAAAAACGTGTTGTCTATATGGGGCAGCCATTGACGACAGTCATAACCGTCATATATTAGATAATACAATGTCCTTCGTCTTCTTCTTCTTCTGCTTCTCCTAGGGTGATCTTAAAGCAAGTTGCCGTCCAACTTCACGATCAAGCTTTAGGATACAGTTCAGAATATTTACATTGTAATCTTCAATAATGCACGAACATGCAAAAAGGTATTCTAAACTTCAATGTGATTTATTTTCTGCAATAGGATCATGTTAGTCCTAGCTCATATATGTTTATTGTTAGACATCCAAATATGATCCAATGACAATCGAAGCATGCTCAATACGTATTTCCATCATCTCTATTGCAGGCCCTGAGGCATTTTTCCACATCATTTTACTTAATAGAAACATTCTATTTTTTACATTAGCACTTTGGCAGTAAGATTATGTTTTCCATCTTTTATAGAAAGATTATTGTTGGGTCCGGGAGGGTTGACTGAACAGATGTATGGGGGATGGGGGAATACACCTGAAGGCTATTTTTGCAGCGTAAAACAAACTAATCAAATTTCAGTTAGAAAGATGGTCGAAGACTGATACTGAAGTGACTTCAGTAATTTGATATCGGTCGAGCACAGAGCTTAACTGATATCCACGTAAGGCTTTAGTCTAGAGTTTGCAAAACTGAGTAGAGTTATTGATCTTACAGACTATCAGTTGATTGGTCAGTTAGACTTATAACTCAGCAGCGAAAATTTAAACTTAACAACATTAGCTTTTTGAAAAGGTTTGTCACTTATAAATCCTTAGTTACACTTTTTAGTTAATCTAGTTCAGTTGTAAAATAGATTTAGCACAGATAAAAAATAACTGAAAGCATATAAACAACACAATAATTTTTACGTGGTTCGGACACAACGTTCCTAATCCACGGTCAGATGATTAGTCTAACAAACACTTTGGGCTAATGTTTAAAGGTGCACAGCAAACCTACCAACACCCTGGGTTGGATTTCTCGCTCGCTCTTAGCACGCTAAGACACACTTGTGCCCTCGTAGTGCTTCGCTAAGATCTCTGGAGTCAGAACCCTGGTCTGAACTCCGCTCAACTCAAACACTCTTTTCTCTCGGTTGAAAATGGGTTCGAACTCTTCCAACTAAGACTACTGAGAACACGCTCTCAAGTAATCTATTTTAGGCTTAAGATAAAACAGGGGTTGTCTAGATTTTTAAGAGAGTTTAGGTTATCAGCTAGACTGATTTTACAACTTTTGAGTACTCTCTTCTTCGATTCTAGGTTATGTTTAAGATAAGGCTGGTTTGTGATTTTAACAGAGCTTCAGCGTATGTCTTGAATCGGTCCCCTGATTAAAGGTGTTCCTCAAGCACTATTTATAGGTATATATCCGTTGGAGAGATGGTCTTCAGGATTTCAGTCGTTGTGAGACATTCCGTTCTTTGGGCCGAGGCTTCAATCTTCTTGGCTCTTGATTGGTTGAAGGTTTGAATCCTTTTTGTCCTTGGAGCAGGGTGTGTCTGAACTTTAGCACAAAGAAGAAAAGTTGGTATACTGAAAATGACGATCTTCATGTCTACTGCATTTAAGGCTCCGTTGTTCACACGTGTTTGCACGTGAGACTTAAAGTTTAACTTGAGAATCAGTTAGAGTCTTCGTCCTTTACTTGATAAATCATTGACTTCAGTTAAGTTGTCTTCTTGTTAACTGAATGTCTCTATTTCAGGTTGTCCTTCGTATTACCAGTGTCTTCCTTCAATTGTTCAGTCTTCAAACGCGCTTTGATATTCTAAGTCTTCAGTCTTCAGTTTATTCGGTCTTTGACATCGAAGAACTCCAGTAACCTTCAGTCTAGCTAAAAGATAGAACTCTAACAGTTGAGTTCAATAGAATGCTAGTCTAAGAAAAGAAAACTAAGGGTTTTGGGATCATTAAAATTTGGGATAGGATATTTCTTCTATTTCCCAACAACTATAATCCTTAATGTAAATATTATAACCTTTCTCTAAGAGTTGTTGCAAACTCCATATAGTACTTTTCATATTTTGCACGTAATAAACATTTGAAATAAATTCATGACTTTCATTTTACAAGCAGATTAAAATTTTCCCTTTTTCCGTTAATGGAAATTTTAGATATATCACCAAAGGAGACATTATTACTTAACGACTCATTGAGCTCCACAAACATGCTTCTCTTTCCACACATGTGATTATCCGCTGATTTACTTGCATTTTTCACTCTTTTATCGCGTTATTCTTAGTGCTATGGGCGCTTTTATTGAGTCGTTGAGTTGTCTATTGGTTATTTTGCATATTTTTGGTAGAATAGACTACTAGTCCGTGTTCGTGCTGTTTTTACAAGTTTTTGGACTTGATTTTAGAAGGTTTGGATGATACTAAAGAGTAGTACATGATGAGACGAGTCCATAGGCGCAAACGGAGCTCAAATCGGACATCGGATGAGCAAAAACAAGCGTCGAGAAGTCCGCGTGTAGGGTGACATGTGGCCGCACGCAAGGATCACACGGCGGGAGGTCGCGCGGTCCGAGCATGCAGCCGCGCGAGCCGACCGCGCGACGAGACAGAAATCTCTATACGACTGCGCGGGCAAGTCACGCGGCCGCGCGAGGGAGCCGCGCGACATCGCATGGCCAGAGCATGCGACCGCGCGAGTCATCGTATTTCCGCCCAAAAGTCCGTTTTTCTTCTGCTTACGCGATTTTAGGGTTTTTTTGGAGCTACCAGACCTAGGGCATATAAATACTCCCCAAGAACTTTTTCTCTGCACTTTTTATCATATTTTTACTTTCTGGAGAGTTGTGAGAGACGGAGAACGGAGCAAGAGCAAGATTGAAGATTCTCGATTTTACTACGGTTTTTCTTGTTGAATGTTTATTTGTTCTATAGAGATTTGTATTCTAGTTCATGTGTCTATGTGTGGCTAGAATCCATTTTTCCAGGGTTTAGGGAATAGACATGATTTGATTTCCTAACTATTTGATTCAATTAATTGAGATTTCTATTCCTTTTTATGTTCTTGTGTATGTTGTTTGCTTTATTGATTGGCCACCAATTTAGCATAATCATATGTTTTAATTTGATATCGAGAGATGATAATTAATACCTGAACTAAGAACATAGAACACAATTATTTTAATTCTAAAGGGAATTGATATTTCTGAGGGCGTTAATCCTAGGAACTTTTAGGAGTTGCATGTTAGAAGGTGTGATCCGGAGACGGTAGCCTTGCACGTAATCAACGGTTTGTATGCCATATAGACTAGCTTTGAGATTGCCTTAAGAATCTTCTTGATGATTGAATTGAACATGTTAGTTATGAGAATCTGTTGAAACCTTTGCATTGGAAAATTATTCTCATATCTATTTCTCCATATTTCTCAGCTTGATTTATTTCTTTCCTGTGTTTATTTATTTTGTTCTTTAAAACAAAAACTCTTAATTTCAATTTTCCAGATAGAATATTATAGTCTAGGATAGGAATTGGTACTAATCAGTCTCTGTGGATTCGACCTTGTTTGCAACTATACACAATTGCACCCGTGCACTTGCGACATGTAAAGAAATTAGCGAACAAGTTTTTGGCGCCGTTGCCGGGGATTGATTTATTATCAGTACTATCTGTTGATTCTTTGAGACTACTCTGGATTTTATTTATGTTATTTATTTAAGTTCTGTATTTCTTTCTTGTGGTTCTAATTTGAAACTCGTGGATTGTTTAGGTGGTATATGAACATAAGATCTAAAAATTTACCTTTAGTAAATTTTGATCCGGAACTTGAAGCTACGCTCCGCCTTATCAACAGCCAGAAAACTAAAGCCACACTCAACACGATGGCTACTGCAGAGGAAGTCCGTGAGTTGAGAGAACAGCTGCAGGCATTGTTGGATGCTCAGAAAAATGCTGGTGAGCAGAAATAGGCCCCAATTGATGAGGCGTTTACTCCCTTGTATCAGTACCAAGAGCCACCGAGAGTCAACGCAAATAACTTTGAGTTGAGGACTGGGCTGATTACCATGGTGCAACAAAATCAATATGGAGGAAGCGCCGTAGAGGATCCCAACGCGCACTTGAGGTAATTTTTGGAGTTGTGCAGTACGATAAAGATTAACGTCGTAGCACATGACATCATTCACCTTCGTCTATTTCCCTTCTCACTGAGGGACAAGGCTGAGACATGGTACCACACTCTACAATTGGGAGTCAATCCTACATGGGAGGAAGTGGCGCACTTGTTTCTACGAAAGTTTCACCCTCCTGGTCTCACATTGAAGCTGAAGATAGACATTGATCAATTTCAGCAATATGAAGGGGAATCACTAGCAGAAACATGGGAATGGTACCAGGAGAAATTGAAAAAGTGCCCGTCCCATGGCTTTGATGAGGGGACTTTAGTGGTCATGTTTTACAATGCATGTGGAGAACGCACGAGGATGTTCATGGATACAGCAGCTGGAGGGTCCCTGCTAAAGAAAGGGAGCTCGAAAGCAATGGAGATCGTAGAAAGTATAGCCGCTACAAGTTACCAATGGCCATTCGAGAGAGTGCAGTTGAAGAAAATTGTTGTTGCGTGTAGCTCAGATCCCATGGCATTGATTTCGACTCAGCTGGCAGAGATGAACTCGAGAATTGCAGCATTATCTATGGGCAATCCTGAACCAGCTGTGGAGGAACCGACAGGCATAGAAGACGCCAACTTCATTCATGAAAGGAACTATGGAAATTTCCAGTGTGGACAGCAAGGCGGCTACAATAGAGGATAGCATTACCAGCAAGGAGGGCGTCCACACCCAAATTTGGCATATGGGAATCCCAACAATGCAATTCAACATCCACCAGGCTTCTCGGTAACTAATGGAGTTCTAAATGAAGAGAAGAAGCCGAACTTGGAGGAGTTGATGATGAAGTTTGTCTCCAAGTCCGATGAGAGAATGGAGAAGTTAGAGTCCACTACCGCTGCTTTGGGGACTCAGATGAAGATGTTCGAGACCCAATTGGGTCAACTAGCCAATGCTTTTACTTCTACATCAACAAGGCCAGTTTCCGAGCAATACAACTATTAATCCCAAAGAGTACTGTAAAGCGATCAACTTACGGAGCGGGACTACTTATGAGGGGCCCAAGATGCCCGAGGACGAGAGTACACCGCAGATCGTAGAGAAAGAAGCTGAGGAGGTCGTCGTTAAGGTTTCTGGCAAAAAGAAAAATGAAAAGCAGAAAGCTACTTCGCCAGCAACTGTGACTATGTCATTCCCTCAGCACCATCAGAAAGAGAGGGTGAAAGAGCAGTTCTCCAAGTTCTTAGAGATCTTCAGGAAGGTGCATATTAATATTCCATTGGTGGAAGCACTGCAGGAGATGCCGCAGTATGCTAAATTCCTGAAGGACATTATCTCGAGGAAGAAGAGGCTGGGAGAGTTTGAGACGGTGAATCTCAATGAGGAATGTAACTTTCACTTTTAGCAAGTGGTCCCCTCTCTTTTTCACATGAAAATCTCGTCCAAGTCAACTGAGCATAATGCTGTAGCAAAATGCCAGCAACGCTGTAGTCCCTACACAAAACCAACAAAACTCTCATTTATCTATATTTGTATGAGATTAGCTAACTTTTGGCATCAATTTTCATACATCTCAATTCTCAAACACCTAAAGACGAAAGAGTGAAACGACAATAAAACGTAAAAGAAAACCTAAAGAACTACACAAAACATGCATCAAACTCTTCTTAAAAGCTTAAAAGAATGAGTAATAACTCTTAATACAAGAGTTATCATCCTGCTCCCTCAGTATCAGGTGAATACAGTAGAAAGAGGCCTAGAGAAGATCCATCCAGAGCTTCTGAGCCCAAAGCCAAGAAAGCTCTAAACCTTGGTGGCAATGCTCCTCCTCAGCCTCCCACTTTCAATCTGCAAGAAGAACAAAGACTAAAACCCTATGTTCTAGAAGGTCTTCTGATATCCTATCTGGACAGATGTGATAGAATTGATACATGGGTACCTGTAGATATGAATGACTGGTGGGAAAAGCTGAAAGAAAGTTATACCAAGTGGGTAGTATTTTCGAATCTGAATCGGTCTCCTGATTTCCAAAGACAGGCATGGAGACACTTTCTGAACAACTGGATTGAAAAGGGATTGATCAGAAGACTTACTGCTGCCCAGAATGAAGTAAGGATGCAAATGATTCCCTATCCACTGAAAAGATCTGTATGCCCACCAAGAGTCAGAAACGGTGTCAACAGAGATATCATCAAGAGGGAAGCAAACACTGTGGACAAGATATGGAATGTGACCAAGGACAATAACCCAAATGACTACCAGGTGATCTGGAAGACAGTCTTCACAATGTATGGTCAGAGATCTTAGTTTGTTAGGTTTGTCTTCTCTTGTAAGTTCTAATCTGTAACTTAACTAATTTCTCATCAGTTATCTTTTTAATGAAATGAACTTCTTTTGATCTCAACCTGAAGACAATATTTTTTTGTCCAGGCTCTGATTATTTACTTCAGTTATGTCTTCGTTTGTTCTTTTGAACTGATGTGTTTTTCCTTCGAATGCAAGTTAATAGATTATCCTGTTAAGGGGGAATAGTATTCACCCTGCTTAGTAGCTTGCTATTTCTGTTCAGTCTTTTCTTGTCTTAGAACTGATGTCTGGTTTTGGCATTATCAAAAAGGGAAAAATTGTTGGGAACTTAATAAAATATCATAATTCTTGTTTTGATGATACCAAAATTCTTAGATTTTTCTTATAATAGACTAGAACTGTTCGAACTCAAGTGTTAGAATTCTTTTTCTAGTTTAGTTACTGTTCTGAAGACTCAAGACTGAAGACCGGAGGACTGAAGACTGAAAATGTCGACTGATATGGCGAATAAAGGCAGAGTCAAATACTGATATATTTGATTGAACAGTCCAAGAATCAGTTACGACTGATTACTTAATGCGGGCCACGTGGATTCAGCTGACTGATACTAAAGTTAAGTATCAGTTAACATTCTTCCTCGAACTGAAGCTCCAAAAGTTTAAAGGAAGCCACGCACTCCAGAAGTACAGCCGCATTAAATGTAGAGATTTCAAGGATCGTCCTTTCTCTGCAGAGCCTTCCTTTTTTTGGTGATTACCTTTTCAGAGACGTCGCATCTCCTGCTCCAAAGTAGTCGTTCTGACCAAACAAATGAACCTCAAAGATTGAAGCCTCAGCAAAGTTCAAATCTATCTCCAACGGATGAATTCTTGAAGATCATTTCAGCCAACGGATCTATTCAAGACCTCTCCTATAAATAGAGCTCGATGATCACTTCAATCTTCACCGATTCAACTACACAAGCTGAAACGCTGCCAAAGTTTGAATCGAAGAAGAGAATCACAAAGCCAAAAATCAGTCACTGTTGATTACATACATTCTCTTAGAACTTAGGCAAATATTGTATATCCAAAGCCTAGGTATAACTGATTACAGAGAACATGTTCTTTGTAATCTAGTTGGCAAGTTTTCGAACCTCTATTCAACTGACCAAATTGAGAGTTTGAGCCGAGAGGAAACTTTAAAACTCAAATTCACAACTACTTGATTTCACAACCAAAATAAATCCTGGTTGTGAATTCGAGTTTTAAAGCTCGAATTCACAACTAGTTGTTTTGGTTGTGAATTCTCGAATTCACAACCAGTTTGATGAATTCACGGCTGAATTGCTAGTGTTACTTGTGAATTCGAGTTTTAAATCTCGAATTCACAACCAACTCTATTCCTAGTTGTGAATTCACAACTAATGGTTTTAGTTGTGAATTCAAACTTTAAAACTCAAATTCACAACTACTTGAATTCACTAACAAAAAATTCTGATTGTGAATTCAATTGGGTTGTGAAATGCAGGATTTCTTTACAGGGTGGTGTTTGAAGGGGTAAAATGGTAAGTGTGGGTATTTTTTTTAAGTTTTTATCTTAGTGGGTAGTTTTTAAGTTTACTAAAAGAAATAGGCTATTTTCAAAATTCACTCTAAATTATACTTCATCCATCCTTAAAATAACTATTCATATTTTCCTTTTCAGGTGGTCTCCTATAAAACCAGTTTCATGGTGAAACCAACTTCACAATAATACTACTTCAACATACAAATTACACTTTATCATGATAAAATGTCATTTGTATGTTGAAGTAGTGTCATTATGAAATCGGTTTCACATGAATTTTTGTGTTTCCTTTTTGGTATGTGCCACATAAGTACTTGTACCCCTTTTTAGTAAATGTATTTTATATAATCCACTCACAATAAAAATAAGACCACTATTTCACTTAGATATTCAATCAATTTCTTAAAATTCATATTATTTTCAAATAGGTACTCATTTGAGATATGAAATATTGAACAATACATATGCATACTTCCAAGGAAATAGTCTAAGCAGTCGAAAATCCAGAAAGGGATCATGGCTTGGGCCTAAACTCAATGCCTTGAACGATGAGGCCGGACTTCCCTTGATAGCCGTCCTTCCCCAACAGCCACGTCTCCACAGCGCCGTCGTCTCCTCGGTCATTAAAGAAGCTTCCCAACTCCACCTCCATCCATCCATCACCTCTCCGCACACCTACTCTTCCACTCTGCTGCTCCGACCCATTGGCCCGTTGCAGGTGCACCGCCGCAATCTCTGTCAAGCCGTCGCCTATCCTCACTGGCGCATCTCCAGTCTGGCCGTGGCGGTCGCGAGCATTCTCGTGCCCGAAGTGATTGAGGATAGCTTCTCTCTCATCATGACCATCGACTTTATCATTTGTGAATCTCACAAATGCGTTTGCTGATTCGAGTCCGCGAGCATTCCGATCATCCAGCTTGAACACCAGATAAGCTCCGTAGATGGTGTTGGAGGATAGCATCCGTGTGTCTATGGTGCCTCGGATTTCAAGCCACCAAACAGATTTCAACACAGCAACCTCTGAGAATCTGCAATTCATTAATTCACAATCATGCATCCACACAAAACAAAAAAAAAAAAAAAAGTGATGCGAAAATCAGGTATTGTGAATGACCTTGAATCTGGATGGGGTATTAAGTCCCAGTACCATGGGGTGTCGCCACACCAGATAATTCCCAGCTCTCTTGCTCCCACCATGTAGCACTTTTTCCCACTCTTTTTCTCGAGAGAAAAACTCTGTTTCAAACTTAAATGTCTTAAAACATTTCATCAATTCTTAGTTTCCAACAGTACCATTAAATCGATTCGATTACATTATAAATAAACGGATTTATCTGTAAATAAACGGATTCGATTACATTTCCAACAGTACCATTATATTTTAGCTGCACTCCTGTGCCGATGTCGGCACCATGCCAATCCTTAATTTCTTGTTTTAATAAAATTATTTAATCAATGTTAAAATTAAATCTAATTAAACTAATTACGAAACTCTAATCACATATTATTATATCTTAATTACACTAATTATAAACTCTAATTATGGATCACTAAATCCTAACTACAAATATTAGTAATAAATAATTAACCCCTCTCATTCCTAACTAAGGATTGTGGAACGTCCACACCCAAACTATCCAAAAAAAAAGTTCCTTCTTTTTTCATGCGCCAAAACTAATTTTGATTGAAAAATTATATGAATTCTCATATTTCATAAAACTCATCAAAGGAAGAATTTGTAGAATTCTCATTATTGGAGTGATTACACAATTTTGTTAAACTAAATTACTACAGGAATAGGCTTACCAACTTTCCGGCATCGATAAGAATCGGAGAGTGGCAAAGACTAAAGTAAAGCTCTTTCTTGTTGGCGTAGACCACCGTAGATGCTGATCCTGACACTATCTCCGGCAAATCTGCCGGCAGAAATCTGTCCCAAACAGTGTCGGAGTCAGCGGCGGATTTAAACCCTTTTGAAATGACAGCGAATCTTGAGGCATCCGCCGGGGAAGTTCGCCGCAGAATCTCCGACAAAGACTCATCCGGCAACGTAGATAGAAGGTCCATCCTCATTGGGAAATTTGTCGAAATTAAGGTCACGGCAAGTCGGTGAAATTAAGGGAAATTTGCTTTGGACTTCACGTCGAAACCAATAAATTTCCTCACAAGTCAGAACAAAAGTTGGATTTGTATCAACCATCTATATCTATATTATGGTTAAAATAATCCTGTCACTGCAAGCATTTTTTCTTTTCCGTGTACAATGTTTTTTAATTTGGATTAAATATCAAATACAACATCAATGTTGTCACCCTTAGGGCATGTTTGTTTGGCACGGATTATGTCCTGGGAAAGTAATCTGATTCCAAAATATTAAATTCCTGTGTTTGGTTAAATTTTTGTCAGATAGAGAAAGTAATCAGAATCCTGAAAACAAGGAAAGTAGTACAACTTTCCAGGATTCTTATTCCTAGCTTTTCTTAGGTATTCTTTTTCCTCATTCTCAGGATTCTAACTTACATATATATCCAATATTATTTTTTTATAAAATGAAAATTATTATTATTATTATTATTATTATTATTATTATTTTAAGAAAATCATAATTTAATTTTTAGAATTATGAATCATACTTATTATTATTATTATTATTATTATTATTATTATTATTATTATTATTATTATTATTATTATTAATTAATTACTTAATTAATTAATTAATTCATGAATTATTTTAAGAAATCATAATTTAATTCTTAGAATTATGAATCATACTTATTGTTAATATTATTATTATTATTATTATTATTATTATTATTATTATTATTATTATCTAAGAAAAAAATGAATTTAATTTTAGAATTATAAATCATTTAGTTAATCTTAATAATGTACTTTGTTGTTACTATAAAATTAAGGGTAAATATCACTTTAAACCCCGAACTATTTTCACACTAGCTATCAATTATATTCTGAATTATTGAAAATAATTTTTTAAACCTCGAAAATTATATTCTGAATTATTGAAAATTAAGGGTAAATATCACTTTAATTCTTACATATATTAATTAAATATATTTATTTAATGATACAATCCAGAATCCCAATAATTAGTTTTGATATTTCCAAACACTGGATAATGAATCTATTAGAATTCATTTTCCATGGAATCATTTTCCTGGGAATAACAATCCCAATTCAGATTACTTTCCTGATGTCACAGCCCGCCCTAACTAAGGATAGTTAAGCCGAGTGATCTACGACTAGGGATGGGGTTAAAGAAGAAGGGGAAGAAAAGGGGCGTCATTTATAGCCGTAAAACTTACTCATCTTAATAAAACTCGTCATTTTTATTCATGAATACTCAATTGAAAAATAGTCTATGAAAGACAGCATAAAACTTAATTAATATCATTAATCAAGTTATACATCATATGAAACCATTCTCTTAAGACTCAAAGTATGACATAACATACTATAACATCAACAACATCTTGCAGCGGAAAGTAGCTAGACATATGTATGAAGACATATTCTAGACAGGTTAACTATTTATTAACAACCCTGGAGACTCCGCTCATTGCAGCACCATCATCACATCAGCTCAACCTGCACATTTAGAAAACATATGCAGGGCTGAGTACAAAAGCACTCAGTGGGCACGTATGCCTAGGTATAAAAATACATGCTTCAAAACTGTAAATTGTCATGCCATCATAAACAGTACAGCAAGGGAGTTTTTCGCTAAAAAGGCCCAAGCTTACTAAGTTCATTTGTGATTCTTAAAGTACGTCTGCAGACTAAGTTCTCTTGTAATCTATCATATCTGGAACTGTGTGCCGGAGAGGTGGCCACCTCTCACGGTCACTTGACCGGCCAACCCGCTAGATGACTCACGGTCACTGGTGTACACTAGCCCTGGCAGGATAGCTATCAACTGCTCAGGACCCGAATTCGATTGCATCATTGGCAAAGCCAAAGCAGATAGATATCATACTAAAATTTAAACATTTTATGGCAAGACAACAGTTGTAATATTTTCCAGTTCAAAGATTTGTAACGAAATAACTTGTTCAAAGGTAGCATTAAACTCGTTTGATAGATATATAAAACTGAAATTAACAGTTAAATCATCTCATGCATTCATTCGTATAAGAGGCCTACGACACGCAGGGGATCTCTATATACGTATAGTAAAAGTAATGCCCACCTGATTGCAGTGTTTTGCTACTTAAGACAATGATTCTCTTTCCTTAGCGCGATAGGTTACTCAGACGCTTTTGTTTATTTGAACCTTTGATAACACGAAAACATGTGTTCGAGTGAATAATAGAAAAGATAACAACAAATGCAGTGAATCACTATTCACTCATTTCTCTAACTACCCATATTTCCTTAAACAACTATATCTAACTCATATACAATCGTTCTTCCTTTATCAAAATATTTCATGTACCTTTGAGGATGTAGGAAATTCCATTTTATATTATTCATTTATTTATCTATTATAAATAAAGAATAATTCTATAAACATAAAACGTTTTCCTTTTCCCCATTTAATAATGCCAATCACCAATATATATATATATACATCAATAGCTCATTTATAATCTAAAAGTGATATTTTATCAACAATAAAACTTTAAAATCCTTAATAGGAATTATTTTGAATCATTTCCATCTCAACAAAACTGTATAGATTCAACTTCAACTAATAAACTGCTTTTACTCCGAACTCGTATGGAGTCGAATTTTATATCACATACTTTCTTAACTGCGAGACGTAATATTCAGTGTATACATCCACAATCCTCCACTAACCATTAGTGCACTATTCCTGACTTTCGTGAATCCTTTCGTTTTTATTATTCTTGAGGCGAGACACATTTTCTCACCAATATCCATTTTCATTTCGTGCTTTCATAATCCTTTCTTGCAATTCACACTTAACTATTGATGCAACTACACAGCTTGATATTGTCTCCGGATGGTGAACAATTACTAAACCGAATAAGGCAATCACCAATCAGTACTTCATATTTAGTGGTGAAACATCTTATCTTAATTTCCAATTGATGGTACCATCATAAATCTTCACTAATTCGAATCGTCTCTGTTGTCTTACATTGAAATTTCTTTGCTCGAAAAAGCACTTCAAATTCTTGTCAGCTATAAGGACCTCACACTTAACTCCGTAGAGATAGTATCTCCAAATTTCCAACACGTGCACAACCACAACGAGTTCTAAGTCATAAGTCAAGTAATTCAACTTTGGGGCTAATGAGACATAGTGCTCAAGTTCTCTGAAGTTTAAAACAAATACTTGCTTCCTATTGATGGAGCTTTTGACACTTTAGCCGAAGCAATCACCCTTCTAGTGTGAGGTTGTTGGCTTTGAGGTTGGGTTGGATCTTAAGTCTTATTCTAAAGTTCTTTTTCTATTCTCGAATTTTTCTGTTGTTTTCTTCATTCCATTTTCTTTCCTTCACCACATCTTGAGGTGGTGTATATCCAGATTGTGTCGGAGTCTTCCCATTCTCCCTTGGTAGCAGTGATTCGATGGTGAGAGTCTTGCTCGTTGGTTGCTCCTACGTAATATTTCTTTGGCTTGGTAGGGGAATTGAATATCTCATGACGCCATTCGTTTGCGAACTCCTTCACGCGTTTCTCATAAGTGTCCACCACATTCGTCCTGAAATTTTGTTGAAAACTCTATCATACTAGTTATCTGTCCTGGTTCTCCACTTGGGATTCCAGAAGTTGCTTTGTTTCTACCGACTATCGGTCAAAAGATAGGTTGATACTTAGTGTATCTTTCTAACTGTGAGAATATCACCTTCTAGTACTTCGAGAACTGACAGCAAACTAAGTCATTCTAGTCATTACTGTGCTTATCGTGGTAAAATAAGATCTTATTGTGACAACTACATAGTGTGAGTCTATACATTGGGATGACGCCCTACTCAAGGTCAAAATCCTAATTGACGATCACCGAGATCTTAGTTATATGGGCTGACCAGACCCAGCACAATGAATCACTCAGTCAAGTGGGAGCTTCGCCCCCAATCATGTCAACTTCTTATCTCTTATAAAGCTCTAAGTCAACTTCTAACTTAAAGCACTTACTAATAAGTGTTTCATCATAAGTTATTGATACCATGAAAGTCCATTCTATGTTGTTCTAGCCAAGCTATCATGACTAACATCATAATCATAAGCAACATAAGTTCTTATGTGAAAAACTTAATCTCACCGCTATTGAAATAGCTCAAGTGAATCCTTAGTCTTAAAGCATTGTCTCTATGTTGTAACATCTCTATGTTAAACATTTCTATTTTACCAGTTTTTACTTAAATCGATCAAGCGGTGCTATCACGATTAACATTCTCAAAGCATTCTTGGGTGGTACTCAAACGGTTTGTAAGAGGACCCATTATTCTAATCGTATAGGCAGCTAGCCTAAAACGACAACATAAAGCTTTTTCATTCATTCATACATACATACTTCTGTTTCTTTTGAAACCTTAACATATATGGACATTTAATGTCCCTTTCATGAAAACTTTGCTTATGCCGGAAAGATTCAAGGAATCTAACTCGACCATACATACATACATACATTGATTCGTTAAGGGCTCGGGTTGTCCCAAACACGAAATACATTCATTGAGTCGTTATGGGTTCGGGTAGTCCCAAACACGACAAAAAGCATTCACATAGCATCGTAAACATAAGGCGCACATTTTCTTGAAAAACTTTCATAACATCTGAAATACATATATGTATATTTTTGAAACTATTATCGTACCTTTGTTGCGGCAGTGTGACGGCGAGCTGAGGGTTACTGACATTCTTAGAAGTCTAGAGATACTATTCTAGACTCGACATCAAAACTTATGATTATCAGAGACATGAAAGGAAACTTATGCTCTATCTCATATTCTATCTCCTTACTCAACTCTATATAAACTCTCCACTCATCTCAAATCCTTAAGTTCAAGGATAGGTTTCAAGAAAATCATGGTTCCAAGTCTCGATTTGTCTCTCATATAAGGCTCGTCTAATCTCATTCAAACACATAGACAACACAATCACCTAAGGCCCATAAGAAAAACACAATCAAACATTATCAAAACATGCTTTGTTTTTACATTGACTCAACTTCAAAATCTAACCTGTTCTGACTCCGACACCTCCTGGACTCGAGACTCATACCAAAAGAAAGATCTTCGAGTCTAGTTTCATATAAAAAGTAGAGTCAAAAACTCCAAGTATTGTAGGAGATATGACTGTTTTACTACAGTCTACCATATTCGGTAGTTTTGAGCAATCGAAAACTTGGATTTTTGAAAAATAGTAAACGTTGTCAAACTGGGCTCAACTTTGGTGGATATCTAGCTAACACTATAAGGTTAATACCATAAAAATTTTGAAATCTAGATCACACAGGAAGCTACTGAAATGAATGACTCTTTCTTCTGTTCTCTGAAATTCTCGGTAGTAATGTGCAGTTTAGGTTTTGTATTTTATAAAAATAGTAAACGAAGTCCAAATGACTTGAAATTTTACCGGTGTGCTTAAGACTCATGTAGAGATTTGCTATAAAATTTTCAAAGCTATTAGACATCTAAAAAACCATCGATCACAGTAGGTCAGTAGGCCTACGAAATTCACCAAAATGTCATCTCAAACTCTTAAATGCTCAACCCAACATCCTTCAATGAAAACCAATCAAAGCTCATTTTAAACACATATAGCACTTGAAAACATTCAAGCACATTATAATACTCATCATACTCAATCTTGACTCTCTTCTTACATCATAACCTCAAATCTTAAGTAAAACATTTCAACGAACGCATCATTAAAATTCTCTTCTCATTTTCGTGCTCAAAATTACTCAAATACTCAAACATGATCTCATTCATCATATAAATCATTATACACATATAGATTCCCTTTTATCATGTAAACTAAACTCTAATGAAACTTCATGTATTATCATAAAACTCTTAATAAAACATGACAAACTTTCACATAATGGTCATAAAGCAATTAGACCTCATTTTATCAATCATCGACTTCTCAAAATATGAAAACTCAAAAACTCATACAAACTAAACTAAGTCAGAAATTTCTTAGCCAACAAAAGACTTACTCAAACATAATTATACACTAATATCATGCTCAAATACATATATCTTAAGCCAAAATCACTTACATAGGCAAAAAGTCCTGATTTTTATTAAAGTAAACTCTTTGAAATTTAATAAACACACATGATACCTTAATCCATTCATAGATCTATCAATCTTAGCCAATTAATCACACATATAACCCATCAATTTACAAATTAGAGCATAGATACACATATCCCTAATTTTATTAAACTAACTCATACCAAAATCATCAATTGACATCATATACTCAATTTACTCCCTCCTTAGAATAATGTCTACGTTCCACATAGGCATTAAGTGCAAGGTTCTTGTTTTCATCGTTAGTGGTCCTAACTCAAATTCTAATTTAGAAATCATGTGAGAAACTGTAGTAGCTCTTCCTACAGAAGTGATTACTCTCAACTTGGGACTAGCTCGTTTTGGTTCGAGTTTGAAGGTAACATGCTTCAAACACTTAAAGAATGCAAGGCTCCTGCATTAAACAGGATTCTAACTGGTGCATCCAATATCTTGCCCATACTACCTTAAAGTCCTGCCTTAAACCAGCACTTAAAACTCAAACATCTCTTCATCAGTATCCATCTTCTGATGAGCGAACGTGATAGCTCACAGAGTTCTCAATTATACTCTATAATCGATTTCTTTCCTTGAATCAAACTTCGATAATAAGTCTCTCGCTGCTTACTGTACTCCTCGGTACATATTTCTCAAGAGTAGCCTTGAATTGTTCTCAGGTGTAGTTTACCAGTTGCTCGGGTGTTAAAGTCCTCTGACGTGCCTCTCACTAGTCTTATACATCAAGAGAATCTACTAGGATAACTCAAAAGTTGTAAGAGTTCAACCCTAGAATGACATCAAAACAAATTGTTTCAAGAGACTCAAATGAATGACCAGAGGGTAGAATGAAGTAACTACCAGGTCGAACAAAAATGACCTAGAGTAAGAACCCATCTGGCTTTTCAACCGAAAGTTGAAACACATGGGTTTATAAACCCAAAACACGTCTACTGAGATTTGGATCATGCGGACTGGCCAGGTCCAACATAATCACTCCCCAGTCACACGGGATATACTATCCCGAACTTGGAAATTCTGTGTCTTCTAAACCCTCATAATACTATACATAACAAAACTTAAGTTGATACCAGCAAGCTAAAAGCTTAAACTCAGGGTCCTATGTTCTAGACTCTTGTTTCGAAAGTTCAATATTTTTCGACTCTCCTCTCATGTTGCGGTGGTGGTGGCGGAGTATTATCCCGCCTACCCTTCACATCACACTCTTGATGATATCTTTGAGGCATTTTTTTTTTTGAAATCACAAAAGGAAAACTCAACTCGACCAACGCTCTAAGCATCCTCGAAACTCAAGTTCAATTTACTAACTCAACTTTAAGGAAACCTTCACGGTCACCTTAACATTCATCTGTAAGGCAATAAGCACTCACGAAATGCTAACAAAAAGACCACTCTGGTCAACCTAATATATATCCATCAGTAGAATGCCTCTTTTTAGAGGACTTACATAAAGGGGTTATATAAACCCTACAAAAACCATAGTATCTATCGTAATGTCCCTTCTAAACCGACACCATTAATGGTGCTATGTCTCGGTTTGGACTTCCTACGGTAATTGTTACCAGTTAACTCATCTAGTTGCTACTTTAGCACACTAGGAACATCCATCTATTTAACATCAGTAGGGTACTATATTCGCATGCTTATCTATCAGCATGTCAAAAGCTCAAGTATCAATATCTCCTAAGTAAGTTATATACATCGCAATATAATTGAAACTAATCAAAAACAAGGGTGTACTGCTCATACTCTCAAGATCATCCTTAGCTCTAGCCTACATCGGCTTCTCTTCTCATTCTCATCAACTCTAGCCCTCCTTGGCTACTTCTCATCCTTTCAACCCTAGCCTTCCTTGGCTCTTTCTCATCCTTTCATAGTCTATGAACATGTGTTTGAAAATCTGCTAGGGTATCTCTGTACCACATACTGTACGCCTCGTCCTCGTATCCGATCTTCCCTGAGTTCGACCTCACAACAGTCCACTTTCGTGCAGTGCCAACAGTCCTGGCCAACCTATAAGGAGAACTTAAAGGTGACTCTAGGAACTAACTCTACTTGGCTCCAGCAACAGAAATAAACAAAACATAACTTAGCAAAACTCCTACTAAGTAGTACTGTTATCTTAAAACTCAAGCTCAAAACATCTAAATTCTCATCTCGTCCCATCTTTACTCAGTAGGGATCTCTCTAAACAATGATATTAGATCCCTTAATCTAAATCATCGTGACTCAGTAAGACAACTCAACAATTTTCTCTCAAAGCCATCTCCAAAGACTATGGCTCATGATACCTCCTCAAGTACCATTAAGGTTGCGTGAGCAAAACTCGCGTCACAAAACAACTCAACATATCGTACAATATCTCATTGCAGCATGCTAATAACTCATCATTAATCATGCTATTATACTCAAGCTCATAACTCAAACTCATAACTCAAACCAACAAGTACTTAAAGCAATTGCTAATTTTCTCAAGCTTTAGCTCTAAGTTCTCATTTCATCCTTCTACTTAGAAAAAAATCTCTCTTAACAATGACATTAGATTCCTTCATCTAAATCATCGTGACTTATCACAATTGCTCAAACAATTCTCATCACAAAACATCTCAAATACATCACATCATAACTCATAATTATGCATCCTCAATCATATAACATCATATGATATAAACGCTCTCATGATTCATCATGTAACGTCAACATATGCTCATACAACATAATAACTCATTATTAATCATGTTGTCATCCTCAAACTCAAACTATGCACCTTCAAAGTGTAACATCATAACTCATCATATAACCTCAACATCATGCTCTTCAAAATTTAATGTCAAATAAACTTTGAAATTTTACATACCTCGTTGAGTCTGGTGTGATGGTGCGCTGAGCTCACGGTTGTTAATAACTATTAGTCTAGTGACTCATTCTAGACTAAACTCAAGACTTATAATTCAGAGCTTTCCTTCGCTCTGATACCACTTTGTCACAGCCCGCCCTAACTAAGGATAGTTAAGCCGAGTGATCTACGACTAGGGATGGGGTTAAAGAAGAAGGGGAAGAAAAGGGGCGTCATTTATAGCCGTAAAACTTACTCATCTTAATAAAACTCGTCATTTTTATTCATGAATACTCAATTGAAAAATAGTCTATGAAAGACAGCATAAAACTTAATTAATATCATTAATCAAGTTATACATCATATGAAACCATTCTCTTAAGACTCAAAGTATGACATAACATACTATAACATCAACAACATCTTGCAGCGGAAAGTAGCTAGACATATGTATGAAGACATATTCTAGACAGGTTAACTATTTATTAACAACCCTGGAGACTCCGCTCATTGCAGCACCATCATCACATCAGCTCAACCTGCACATTTAGAAAACATATGCAGGGCTGAGTACAAAAGCACTCAGTGGGCACGTATGCCTAGGTATAAAAATACATGCTTCAAAACTGTAAATTGTCATGCCATCATAAACAGTACAGCAAGGGAGTTTTTCGCTAAAAAGGCCCAAGCTTACTAAGTTCATTTGTGATTCTTAAAGTACGTCTGCAGACTAAGTTCTCTTGTAATCTATCATATCTGGAACTGTGTGCCGGAGAGGTGGCCACCTCTCACGGTCACTTGACCGGCCAACCCGCTAGATGACTCACGGTCACTGGTGTACACTAGCCCTGGCAGGATAGCTATCAACTGCTCAGGACCCGAATTCGATTGCATCATTGGCAAAGCCAAAGCAGATAGATATCATACTAAAATTTAAACATTTTATGGCAAGACAACAGTTGTAATATTTTCCAGTTCAAAGATTTGTAACGAAATAACTTGTTCAAAGGTAGCATTAAACTCGTTTGATAGATATATAAAACTGAAATTAACAGTTAAATCATCTCATGCATTCATTCGTATAAGAGGCCTACGACACGCAGGGGATCTCTATATACGTATAGTAAAAGTAATGCCCACCTGATTGCAGTGTTTTGCTACTTAAGACAATGATTCTCTTTCCTTAGCGCGATAGGTTACTCAGACGCTTTTGTTTATTTGAACCTTTGATAACACGAAAACATGTGTTCGAGTGAATAATAGAAAAGATAACAACAAATGCAGTGAATCACTATTCACTCATTTCTCTAACTACCCATATTTCCTTAAACAACTATATCTAACTCATATACAATCGTTCTTCCTTTATCAAAATATTTCATGTACCTTTGAGGATGTAGGAAATTCCATTTTATATTATTCATTTATTTATCTATTATAAATAAAGAATAATTCTATAAACATAAAACGTTTTCCTTTTCCCCATTTAATAATGCCAATCACCAATATATATATATATATACATCAATAGCTCATTTATAATCTAAAAGTGATATTTTATCAACAATAAAACTTTAAAATCCTTAATAGGAATTATTTTGAATCATTTCCATCTCAACAAAACTGTATAGATTCAACTTCAACTAATAAACTGCTTTTACTCCGAACTCGTATGGAGTCGAATTTTATATCCATAGAAACCTCTTTGAGTCTAGTTTAATTGAAAAAAAAGTATGTTGAAAAACTCCAAGTAGTTTAAGAGATATAGCGATTTTCCCATCGCCTACCAGATTCGGCAGTTTCTGCCAACTGAAAGTCCAGATTTTTGAAAAAATAGAAAACGTTACCTGAATGAGCTCAAATTTTATATGTAGATAGCTAACACATATATCTTCATACAATAAAAATTTTAGAGCTAAATATCAACATATGGTTACTGAAATAATTACCCTAATCATCTGCCTCACGACAGTTTCAGCAGATACTGGCAGTAGACTTCTCAAATTTTAAAAGGGTAGTAAACGAAGTTCAAATAACATGAAACTTTGAACAAATATTCACCACACTCCCATCTATACCCCAGAAATTTCCCATAATATAATAGAAACGGGAATGCATCGAAATAAGGGCGTCAACTTACCCTTGTCCAAGTGAGCACTAATGGAAGTTGTCCGTCGGGGGTTTTCCGGTCGTCGTTCCGCGATGGTGTTTAGCCGCGAAGGTCTACTACTTAGTTTTCCTCGTGCGAGGTAGATCAGGCTACACAACGGTGGTTTCTCGATCCTTTTTCGTCGTAAGGATAGTGAGAAACGAAGGCCGTAAGTTGGCCGGTGGCTAAGTCGGGAATTCGACGTTGGCCGCCGAAGGATATTGCGGCCTTTGGTCAGGAAAATATAGAGAAGGCTTCGGCATTTCGATTGTTGGGTTTGGTAGCCTGAAGATGGAGGAACGAGTACACGTTCTCGGTTCAGAGCCTAGTGGCCGGTCGGCGAAGAAACAGCCCGGCGAAGGGAGCTCACTTGAGCTCTTGCAAGTAAGAAATTTAAAAAAAATTCTTCTAAACTCTCTCTTGCCTCATACCTCTTGCTGCACTTCTATTTAACAAAGGGAGAAAAAAAATACAGTGTTTACAACACTCACAACACTCAACTCACAACCCGTTATACCCCGAGAAAATTTCTATCTAATTTTCTCACACCAAAAGCTTCTAACTAAGCTTTTGTCTCAAACCCTCAAACTCTCGTATTTGAGATTTTACTTCAACTTACTCTTGCTCTCTCTAACAGAAAGAAGTATTTTCTGCTTTGGTGTGTTTTTAAACTGCTGCGAATCCTAGCAATTTATAGGCAAAACTGGAATAGTGTTACTGTAGCAAAGGTTGAAAAAATCATGTAGCAAAACTGGAATACGTGAAAGTCCAAAGCAGCCAAAATTTTCTGCAAACCACCAACTTTTTTTTGACAAATTGTTAGCACCAACATTTTGACTAACAAGGGAATAGTGTAGGAATTGATGTGTTGGATGAAAAATCGAGACATACGTGTAGTGCCGTGATCTAGTTTCTCCTAGTTCCTGTAATAATTCTCCAATTCTCGTTTAATAAATACTCGTCGTATTTATATAAATTAAATCCTCAATCTTGAGATTTAATACGTGAAAGTCGAAATTAATTCGCGACTTAGTACTAAACATATAAAGCGTGAAATAATAAAATTATTATTAACATAAACTCGAGTTATAATTCTAGCAATTCGATTTAAATAACACGATTTATGAAATCGGTTATAAATCTAAAATTTCTAATACTATTGATTAAATCAATCAACTGGTAATGCAAGGTCTCAAACGTGTAGCTAAACCAATAATTTAATTATTGGTTTGATTCATGATTGAATATTAAATCGCAGCTCTGTATCTCTTATACAGACTTTTGCTGAAATAATATTATCTGAATAAAATAGTCACAATAAATAATTAAAAGAATTTTATAACTAATGCACATGTTTAATCTAATATATATTTAAAAGAGCGGGGCATTACACCTGACAAACAAACATGCCCTTAATTTAAATGAACCACAAGGCTATTACTAATTACTAATTTATAGAACCGTGACTTTTAAAAAAATTGTCTTCCATCAATTCCCCAATTTTCACTATTAGATTATATCAAAAAATAAATTCCAAAACACATTAAAACTTTCAAGGGTTAATTGCATAAGATGTCACTAAACTATAGTACTCGTTTCAAATTAGTTACTAAATTTTAATTTGTTTCAAAATGAATACTAAACTTATATTTTGTATCATTTAAGTTTTTAATTTAAATTCCCTAATAAGTTTATCCCACATGAAAATTAGAGTGTCAGATAATAATCTCTATTTAAGTCAAATAACTATAATATCTACCACATCATTTTTATACAGAATAAGGTAAATAAAAGAAAACTATAAATTGGGTAAAAGAGGATAACAAACCTCGATTACTGCTAGGGGTGTCAAAATGGGCCGAGAATGGCCCGGCCCGATAGGCCCGCCCGGCCCGCCCGTAGTTTTGGCCGGGCTGGGCTAGGATTTTCAAGGCCCAAAAAAATCCGGGCCTCCCTGGCCCGGCCCATGCGGCCCGCCGGGTCACGCGGCCCGCGGGCCAAAAAGCCCGCCGGGCTTTCGGGCCCAAATCGGCCCGTCAGTATATTATGTGAAAATTTCAAAAATTTATATCTCATCCCAAATCCCAATGGACCCAACCCAATCTAAGTCCATTTCTTCAATTGACGACAATGACGAGTCAAAGTCTAACTTAAGATTTAAATTACCAATCAACAATCAATATTAAATTATTTTTACTTGAAAGATTTATTTATTTTTGATTATTTTTTGTGGTTGTTATTTGATTCCAATTGATTTGATTACTGTATTAATTCATTTGTGAATAAATCGTTTTCAGTTTTTGTTGTTTTTGCAATTAGTTTTTGTTTTTTACTTGTATTCATATTGTTTACATTTAGTTTTAGTCAATTACGTAATTTAGATGTAGATTGTTTAAGGCCCTTTTAATTTCATCGAATTTGTCTTCAATTTTTTTCTTTAAATTTGATTTAATTTATTATTTTTTGGAACTATATATATATATATATATATATATATATATTAATTTATTAATTTTGGCCCATTTTGGCCCGGCCCGCCCGGCGGCCCGTATAGGGCCGGGCTGGGCTTCATTGTTCGAGGCCCGCTGAAATTTTGGGCCGGCCCGACCCGGCCCAAAAAATTGCCTAGGCCCGCTGGGTTGGGCCGGGCCGGCCCGGCCCGCAATGTTTGACAGCTCTAATTACTGCATTACATATATAATAACTATAAACTTGATCATTGTTAACTTTTCTTTTGCTATGATAATATTGTTTTCATCATTTTTTTTTTATTTTTTTTATATAATGGTCAAGTTTGTCTTATTTTTTACCTTGTTAACTGTATGCAATCATCAAGATGAGTGTCACATGATTATCAGATTTTTATAAGAACAATGTTCCTTGAAAATTTTATGTACGAGGTTTGTTCTCCTCTTTTACTTTCATTTTATTTTGTTCTCCTCTTTGTATCAAACTTCCATTTTATTTTGACATGATCCAATTTATAGTTATTATGTAATCCAGTAATCGAGGTTTGTTCTCCTCTTTTACCCAATTTTTAGTTTTCTTTTTATTTTACCTTATTTTGTATAAAAATGATGTGGCAGATATTGTAGTTACTTGACTTAAATGGAGATTATTATGTGGCACTTTAATTTTCATGTGGAATAAACTTATTAGGGAATTTAAATTAAAAACTTAAATGATACAAAATATAAGTTTAGTATTCATTTTGAAACAAATTAAAATTTAGTAACGAATTTGATACAAGTACTACAGTTTAGTGACATCTTATGCAATTAACCCAAACTTTCAAACTTTAAAAGTGGGGTTAGTTGGAGCTAATTTCATCCAATTTCCTTCCTTACCACACGATGCTTACTTATATGACTATAATAATTAAATGCATACACACTACCTATAATTAAGAAAATGCTTAGCAGACACATGATGTGAAAGAAGACTTCCGTGTCTTACAAATGTTATGGTTTGTCAATAAAATGTTAAGTAAATATATATACCCAATAGGGTTAGGTTTTATTGAGAAGCTCAAATGTGTTGAGAAGTTGAGAAACAATCTAATAGATGAACATGTCAATTTGTTTTTATGAACACGAGTTTGATCTGGGGTTCGATCCTTGATGGTGACGTATTTTTTAACAAATTAAATAGATTCGTATGTTCGTCAGTTATATTTAGTATGCTCAAAGAATTTATTGATCTAAGGTTTAATTGTCATATTCATCAAAATGTACTGACATGTTCATCTATTAGATTGTTTCTCAACTTTTCAACACATTTGAGCTTCTCAATTGTAATGATGACATAAAATAATTTCCGTCGAATTTCGAAGGGTTAGACTCTAGTTTATATTTACACTTTCATTAAAGTGTGTGTATATTTATCTATTGCAATTTTAGATATTAATATACGTACAATTTTCATTTTGATGCAAGTTATATTGTATATTGCATAATTTTTTTGTTCTTTTGTTTTTTCTGAAATGGAAAATGAGGGATTGTGATTCATACATATTTTAATGATCTTTGCAAATGACATAAATACCACTGAACAGATTATGTAGATTTAAACAAAACCTTTAGAAAACCCAGATACTTTGAAGCTACACTAGAAATTTGAAAATGGCTTGTTTAAAAAAAAAAAAATTGAAAATGGAAAATTGGAACTGAAAAAATGAAATCAAATTAATAACTAATTTTTTCAATTTGAAGTGGCTAAAAAAACTACATTTCCTCAATAAATACAATCCTATAATGGGAGATTTCACTGTTAATTTCATGAATGTGTGTTCGAAATAAGGACTAGAATCCAAAATCTAATTAGTAACTCGTTGTTGTTGCTTTATCAAATTTGCAATCAAATTCAGAAGATAATCAAGAAAATTTTTCTTGCACGCATTTCACAAGCCATTTTGTTGTATTATAAATCTACTATCTACTATTATATTAAAGCTGAAGTTTGGCATGTTTTTTTTCCCGCCACTTGCAGCATTCTATTGTACAGTGGTTAAAATTACTATTGATTGTCTTTTGGGCTTTGCACATATCCGCTGGACTTTGGAGCCCAAATTCAAATTCAAATTTTTTTTGGAGCTCAAATTGGTTGCTGATAAGTGTTAGTTCCTTTCTATAAATAGGGCCTCAGATTATTTTAGACAACAAATTTTCTCTCTCTAATCTTTGTTTTTCTTTTGCTTTGTTATGCTATTTTATTTTTCCTATTTTTATGTGGTATTTTCCTTTTTATTTTGTTTAGCCTTTAGCTGTTTATTATTAGTCCAAAAATGTCCATAATATTTCTGAATTTTTCGCAGCAGGTAAAGTTTTCGGAGCAGATCAAGACTGAACCTTTCAACAGAAGCATGGAAGTATTACCATTCAAATCTGCAAAATCCACACAAAAAATGGTTTTAGTGTATATTGAAGATTTACAGCAAATTGGCATAGAAATATAATACCATTAGCTATCTCATTTGTGCAGATTGCAAAAATCATTTTACAATAAATGAAGCTTGAGCTACAAGTGCAGATTGCAAAAATCATTTTACTATAAATGAAGCTTGAGCTACAAGTTCAACATCTGTATCGCTATGGTTTGTAAGATCAAAACAGTGAAGTGTTGAATTGGAAAAAATCATTTTCATATTGAACTAACAAAAGCATTGTAAGAATAGTCCAAGGTTGTTATTTTTTTGTTACTTTATATATTGCTCACAAAACTTATCTTGATATTAGCTAAAATATTTAAATTTCTCATTAATTTCGTTTTCAAAGGCAGCCACTCTCAAAGGCGGAAAAGGGGAACTAACCGTCGCTGGTGGTTGGAGCATGCGCAGGGGCGAAAGTGCAGTGGCCTTGGCCTTGAACAGCAGGCATGAAGATTTCGAAAACAAGGGCAAATGCAGCAAAAATGTATTTGTAGATATCCAGAGATCTACCATAATGAAAATATATAAAACAAGACAATACATAGATCTAAAAAAAGACAAGTACCATCCTACAAGGATATCAAAGTAGAAAAACAAGACAGCAGAGATCTAAAAAAACGACAAGTACCAGTTTCATATGTAAATATTCAGAGATCTACCAAAATGAAAATCTGAAAAAAGAGAAACTAATAATGCGAAAAAAATAAAGATGTCGCATAGGAAAAAAGAAAAGAAAAGAAAAGTGAAGCACTATCATTAGAAAAACACTAAAGTCCCTCTCAAACCCAAGATCTTGATCTACGGTCATGATCAAACTCTTTTGGCTATCGTTTAAATGAAAAAAAAAATACATTCAACAAGAAAAATTAAACATGGAGATCGCTAGAATTAAAGATGCAGACGACCCAAGATCTTGATCTACGGTCATGATCAAACTCTTTTGGCTATCTTTTAAATGAAAAAAAAAAATACATTCAACAAGAAAAATTAAACATGGAGATCGCTAGAATTAAAGATGCAGACGAGGGAGGAGGCCGAGATCTGGAGGCTAGGGCTTGGGCGACGCCGTAGTTTGAAACCCGGACGGCGGCGGCTGGATACGGGCTGTCCAGTGGGAGGCAGCGGCCGATTTATCGTCGTCGAGAAGAGACACCGCGTGGAGCGTCGGCTAGATGTGAGGGTGGAGTTGGTGGTTTAGGTATCTAAGGCTTTTGGACGGCGGCTTTGCCGTGATATGGTTGCAAGTTTTTCGCCGGCAGAGGATGAGGCAGAGGGAGAGATAGGCAGAAAGCGAGAGAAGACGATAGAGGGCAGGGTTGAGCTTCTCGCCGGCAGCGGCGAAAGGTGGAAGAAAGTCGGCAGAGGAAGAGAGAAGACGAGGCAGAGCACAGCTGAATAAGAAGAAATGAAAAGTGAAGAAGCGGCGCTGAACCCTAAAATTAGAGGTGATGAGTATTTAAGCTGTATTTTAGGGTTGAAAAGTGTAGATGGGCTGTATTTAATTTAATTTATTGGGCTGTAATTATTTAATTGGGCTGAATTTATTGTATTGTATTTAATTGGAATGTATTGGGCTGTATTTATTTAATTGTTCTATTATTAATTCTCCTTTAAGAAAATAAACCATTATAATATATATATATATATACGAATTAAATATTTTTACTTAATATTTGTTTAAGTAAAATATTAAGTATTTTACTTATTAATTAAGTAAAATATTAAGTATTTGTTTAAGATGTAATTTAAAAAAATATAAAGATAATTGAAAAAATATGAAATTTGTGTAATAAGGAATATAGGGAGTATTTTTGAAATGATGGATTATAATTGCAAATAAGAATATGTGTGTTGAGAAAATAGTTTTTTTAGTGGGTTTTGAGAAAATAGTAATTTAAATCAAAATTCATTTAGTTAGTCCATATGTGAATTATTTTTGTACAAGATATCTAATGTTTCATCTTCACTTACTAATAATAATAATAAAAAAAAAAACAATTACAAAGATATAAACCATAGAAATAACAAATAAAATGATTTGATTCAAAAGAGTAAGCTATAAATTTGAATTAATTTAAAAGGCTGCGTACTTTTTTATAATTTTAGGGCTTAATCATTTATTAGTTAAAAAGGATTGGATTCCAATTTTAGAATTAAACAAACAATTCATGAGTAAATTAAATAATTTAATGAAAAAAATAATTCATGGATCCAAATATTTAGAGCAACATTAGAGATGAATGAGTATAGAAAATTTAAGGTGTTTAATAATATGGTGGGTGTCGCTGCAGAAAAATATGATTTTCTTCTAAAACTGAAGAGTTTTTTATTTGTTGTGTATAACTATTATACCATAATTCCTGTTAAGCCTCCATCACCATGCGAACAGCGACTTCGGGTATCACCTTGATTTGACCCGTCGTTGCCTTGCCCCGCTCCATCCAATTAATTTATATAACATAAATCACACTTAAACTGACAAAAACTAATACTTTCATCGACAACAAATTATATTTTTATCCCTTACATTATTAGTTAAAAAATAATTTATTATTGTATAATCAGTGGCGGACCCAGACTTTTTACTTAGTGGGGTCCAACTTATCATAAAATTACGAGTTCATATGAAGATTTTTTAAATTAAAGTATAGATAAATAATGATGTAACATTATTATATTATCATCATTAAAATTACACCACAACATTATTTAAAAAGTAGTTTCACGATTACGTCATAACATTTATCTCATCTTCATTAATAATCAAGATATTTGGGTGAGTAATGACACTATTTAAGCATTTTGGGTCATGAAATATTAAAAAATTACAAAATGACCACATTAATAGTGATGATCATTTTCATCATTTCTCAATTCGTCAGTTTATAGAGGACCCTTATTCAGGTATATTCTTACTGAAAGTAAGTTGATTATTTTCTGCTTATATTCAGATAAAATATGCTGTCGGATTTGACTTGAGCGTTTTCTTCTTATGCTTTTTTGATAATTCAACATCTTTCTTTTTTCTCTCTCTCTCTGTTTTTTTTCTTGTGTTAACAAGCTAAATTTTCTTCTCCAACAATCAATTTTTTATTCTTATTTTCACTAAGCTTCTGATACTATGTATTCTTTTCTATTTCTTTTGCTTCTTTTTCTTATTAATTTTTTATAGCTTGAAGGAAACAAAGTGGAAGAAGAAGGAATGAAAGAGTAGTGCGAAGAAGACAACATTAATGTGTATCACTGGAAAATAGTTAGAGAATCTACTATGTATGTTGTTTGTATTTGTCAATTTTAAAATGGTCTTTGTTATACCTATGCTGTGTGATTTTAGCTTCTCTCATGACTCTAAAAAAATATCTCAAGTTTGGTGTTTCCTATATTTAGATCCTTAGCGTCATAAACTTCGAAAATTATGGGGAGTTTTGTGGTTGCCGAAGAACTTGGAAAATGTCATCATTAAGCCTTTTTTGTTAACAAATGTTTGGGGATCTCTGTAGCAAAGGGTGATTATTTAAGTACAATATGTATTGTCTAGGATGGAGGTTACAATTTTAGCAAAAAGTTGTTTCAGTGGGAGTTTTAATGACTGGAAACTATTACTCCCTCCGTCCACTAATTGTTGGCCTAGGAGGCAAAACACGGATTTTAAGAAAAAGTGTAGTGAGTGGAGAAAGGGACCCACAAAATATATTGTTTATTAGTTGAGTGGAGAAAGGGACCCACAAATTGTATTGTTTATTAGTTGAGTGGAGAAAAAGTGTATTGTTTATTGGGACCCACCAATTAAAAAATTATAAATACTTACTATAAATGGATAGGACATAAATTGGTGGACGGACCAAAAAGAAAAGTAGGCCAACAATTAGTGGACGGAGGGAGTATTAACTTTCTGAAAATCAGAAATATTGATCCACAATTACTATCTTTTAGGTTTAAAAGAAAAATTATCTAAAATTTAAATTGGTACTACCATAAACACCCAAGGTTAATATACATAAGATCCATCTAATATGTAGTTGACAAAAAATTGCATCAAAACAACCTTCATTTTATTGTATATATGTAAGAATTCTAAGAATGATAATTAGTGAGATTTTGTCCAAAATAATTAAAAAGAATATGTTTTATGACCTGTGGAAGTATATTTATAGAAAAATAAACTAAATTAACATATTAATATACTAAATATAACACATAATTAAGCTTGCAATATTTAATTTTATACAACATTTGTAGTTGTACTACAAAAAAATAGAGTAGTACACTAATAAAATAAAAACTCTAATATTTCAAAAAATTAATTTTTTAAAAACGAACATTTACGAATGCTTTTAACTATATATATATATATATATATATAATTAATTAATTAATTAATTAAATAATACAAAAAGTACTAAATATAACACATAATATAGTTTGCAATATTTCTTCTTCTTTTTTCGACTCATCACTTGAGATCTTCACTAATGCTTTTAAAATGTTAACAAAACGTATATCTAACGAACAAGATGTATATACTGATGAAAAATAAAATTTAAAACATGTGAGAGTCGGCTTTTTATCAAACACATGGCGTGCTGTTTCATTTTGGTTTAGATGTTCACCGGCGGTGAGGTTCGGTGGTTTGGTGGGCATTTTGCGGGTGGTGGTGACTGCAGTTGCTACTTTGGTTCGACTGTTGTTCTCTTGGTTGGTCAGGAGGTGGGCGAGTGTTTGGCTGTCCTCTCGGTTTTCTCGGCTGGGCAGGAGGCGAGTGTGGGTTTTTGGGGCGAGGCATGGCCTTTTTTCAGGTTTCGGGTGTGCTCGAGCCTGGGGTCGTGCGGGTCGATCCCCGTTGGTTGCTCGGCGTTGGCTCATGCCTTCGGCCTTGAGTTTCTTAGCCACCAATTGGACTGTCATTGTAGAATTGGTGGTAGGTTCTTTAGCCCCGTTTTTCATGTTGATTTTTCTGGTTTTGTTGTGGGTGGCAATGGGTTTCGGATGCACTTAGGGGTGATGGTCAGGTCGGAGCTCCTGAAGATGCGTCTACCCATTGTCGTCCTGTGGTTTGCTGCTTTTTTTAGCGTTTTTAGACGGATACTTTTTTTCCTTGCTTTTGGTTATATATATTGGTGAATCAACTACCAACACCTAAACTAGAAAGCAGTAAACGACACCGGATTTACGTGGTTCGGTCGAGAAGACCTACGTCCACGGGGTGTTTTTGGGGTTTTTTCACTATACTCCGAGAGAATTACATTTTACAAGAGATGAATGAATAATAATGAGATGATCCCCCCTAACCTACTACTAAGTCTCTATTTATAAGCATGTAAATAATCCTTAGGGCCTCAAGCCCATTCCCTAAGATAATTGGGCTTACGCCCCTTTAATACATTGAAGGGTAAGATAGTAATTTCGGTTTTACGCGGGAGATCTCCCCGCGCTTTTAGTGACTCCTCTGGTGAAAATGTCTTCTCTGGCGAGGGCGTCTTCTCTGGCGATGTTGACGTCTCTGGCGGAGGTGACTCCTCTGGTAAGCACAACTCCTCTGGTGAAAATGTCTTCTCTGGCGAGGGCGTCTTCTCTGGCGATGTTGACGTCTCTGGCGGAGGTGACTCCTCTGGTAAGCACGACTCCTCTGGCGAGGATGACCTCTCTGGCAGATACGCCTCATCTGGCGAGGATGAATTCTCTGGCAGATACGCCTCCTCTGGCGAGGATGACTTCTCTGGTTTACACCATTTCCCTACTATGCACATATCACTCCTCATCAACCACTCCCCCCCTAGTCTGGTTGAACCGGGTATTCTTCGTGTTCAACCAGCGAAGTATCGTTAAAGCCAGCGCTGCGCTGTTTTCCTTAATCCCTGCAAATCATGAAGACATAAGAGTTTTAATATTATAAGAAAGCAAAGATAAGCATTTTTCCCTTGACTTTGGAATTGTAGTTCCAAGTTAGATTTCCTTCTTGTTTGTTGAATGTTGACAAAGATAAATAATTTCCATTTCTTTGGGCGCATAAGAAAACCAGCGCTGAGAATACCCCATATTGAATACTTTGCATAGATAAGCGATATGAATGCTTTGTGTTAGATAAATCAGAAGACCGTTGCAAGAATACCCGAATAACATAGGAAAACCCTTGTTGAAGTGAGAAATATGATACTCTGATCATGTGAGAAAACCCGTCATAAATATTTATCGAGTCTGAACAATATACCCTGTTGTTGAGCGCGTAAGAAATCCAGCGCGTGAGAAGACCAATAGATAACAGTGGCACGCCCAAGAGGCGGCTTATTCCTCGCTGAGCAGCGATTAGAATAGATCAAAACAGCCCATAGAGCAGAGACGCAAAATAGTGTAGCCCGTAGAGTAGAACAGAGAAATACCCAGCACGATCAGAGCAGAGAAATGTTTATCAGCTCAGAGAACTGCCCGTCAGAACAGAGAAATACATATCAGATAAGAGAAATTCCCATCAGAATAGCCCGGTCAGAGCAGAGAAGTACCCCAGCCCGATTAGAGCAGAGAAATACCCTTTCAGAGCAGCCCGGTCAGAGCATAGACATGCCCTTTCAGAGCAGAACATTAAAGTCATGGCGGAGCATTGAAATCCCGACAGAGGATTGAAATCCCGGTAGAGCATTGAAATCCCGACAGAGGATTGAGATCCCGGAAGAGCATTGAAATCCCGACAGAGGATTGAGATCCCGGTAGAGCATTGAAATCCTGACAGAGGATTGAAATCCCGGAAGAGCATTGAAATCCCGACAAAGGATTGAGATCCCGGTAGAGCATTGAAATCCTGACAAAGGATTGAGATCCCGGTAGAGCATTGAAATCACGGACGGTGGCTGAGCATTGAGATCACGGACGGTGGCTGAGCATTGGGATCACGGACGGTGGCTGAGCATTGGGATCACGGACGGTGGCTGAGCATTGAGATCACGGACGGTGGCTGAGCATTGGGATCACTGACGGTGGCTGAGCATTGGGATCACTGCAGAGCAGTGAAATCACAGTAGGGCAGTGAAATCACGGCAAAGCAGTGAAATCATGGTAGAGCAGTGAAATCACGGTAGAGCGGCGAAATCACAGTAGAGCAGTGAAATCACGGCAGAGCAGTGAAATCACGGTGGAGTATTCCTCAGCTGCTTCCCTCCTTTGTATGCATTCCTTTGCTGCTTCCCTCCTTTGCTGCTTCCCATCCAAGCTTGAACACTCTGCGCGGAGCATGGAAGACCCGGGGGGGTGCAACCAACTTTCGCGGCTTACGATTGAAAGAACACCCTGCACGGAGCATGGAAAACCCGGGGGGTGTAACCAACTTTCGTGGCTTACGGTTAAAGCAACCTCTGCGCGGAGCATGGAAAACCCGGGGGGTGCAACCAACTTTCGCGGCTTATGATTAAGTGCTATCTCTGCGCGGAGCATGGAGGGCCCGGGTGGCACAACCAACTTTCGCGGCTTACGATTGAAAGAACACCCTGCACGGAGCATGGAAAACCCGGGGGGTGTGACCAACTTTCGTGGCTTACGGTTAAAGCAACCTCTGCGCGGAGCATGGAAAACCCGGGGGGTGCAACCAACTTTCGCGGCTTATGATTAAGTGCTATCTCTGCGCGGAGCATGGAGGGCCCGGGTGGCGCAACCAACTTTCGCGGCTTACGATTGACAGGAACCTCTGCGCGGAGCATGGAAGGCCCGGATGGCACGACCAACTTTCGCGGCTTACGATTGTCAGGAACCTCTGCGCGGAGCATGGAAGGCCCGGATGGCACGACCAACTTTCGCGGCTTACGATTGTCAGGGACCTCTCTGTTCTGGTTGGGTGTGACCCCTCTGGTCTGGTGAAGCATGATCCCTCTGTTTTTCCCTTGACTTGCTGAGAAGCAATTTTTGAATTTGAAAATTGGGGACTACGGGTATACACCCTACTCCCCCCTTTGGTGACATGTGCAATACTCTGTTATGAACATGTTAAGTGTGTGTGTGTTTGGTGCTCATGCTTGTGATGATTGTGAGAGAGTTAGCACAACTACAGTTCCCAAGCAACATAATTCAAGTTGCATTTCAAGCCCTAGCACATATGCAGAAGGTGTGCAGCTTCGTTTATTAATAATGCCATATTTCAAGTCTAAGCACATATGCAGAAGTTGTGCAGCTTCCAAGATGATGTTGTGATTACATAAATCCCATCAAAGATCATATAAGTCATGGTTTTGCCCAAGTAAAGAAGTAGAATATTTCCCAAATCCCTATCATGCTTACATGTGCCCATAAAATACCATAAGATCATAATTTTGCTTAGTGATAAAGCATAATACTCCCCCATCATGCTCACATGCTTCCACGAGATAAAGTTCAGCGAAGTACCTGAATTACCACTTACAAGTGGTTTACCGTTTTCACGTTATGGCGGTTCCCATATTTTGTTCAAAGCTTTCCCAAATTTAATTGTCCTGTGCTACAAGATCTCTTAGGCACATATATTAGTATAAATATGAAAGCCCCTTTAAGACAGGGCTGCAAAGAGAATTCGAACCCTAGATTATATAATCCATTGCCACAACTTGATTTCCATATTCATATACCGATGAATTCATTCAAATTTTCAAATCCCATCAAAGATCATATAAATCATGATTTTGCCCAAGTGACAAAATATCACATATCCCAATCATGCTCCTCCCATTGATAGAGTTCAGCGAAATACCTGAATTACCACTTACTAGTGGGTTACCCTGTTTTACATTATGGTATTTACCATAATTGTTCAAATCATTCCCCAAATTTGTTTATCCTGTGCTACAAAAATTCTTAAGCACATATATATATTAGTAAAATATGAGAGCCCCTTGGAGATAGGGCTGTAAATCAATTAACAAGTAAAGAAGTGTACGCTTTGCTTTTCCCAAGCAACAGTGCCGCCCTAAACATTTATTCCATCGAATAAAAGTTGTGAGAATCCCCAAAAATGACACATAAATTAGGGTATTTGTGTCCCAATGGCTGAAGTTCACAATCCTGAAATCACGATTCTCAAAGAGAAAGTATAATGAATAAACAATAATTATTCATCAGTGCAGAAGATATGAAACCACGAATTCAATAATGTCGTTAACCCAAAACCCATGTCACGATTAGTCTCTTTTTTGTGAGTGTGTTCAGCAACCCTCTTTTAATGCTGTAACATTCCCCAAAAGTTGAGCTTAGGACCCGAGCAAGTAACTAGCGGAGCTGTCATTTGTCCCCTTTTGTCAAGAGCTGCCACGAATAAACCATATTTGGCTCAGCTAGGCAATCGTAGTGTTCTCAATAGCGAGCAAATGTTGAAATACCCGTCTTGGTGGTCCTGAACTCACAATGTGAAATCAGGGCTAAGTTAGTCCAACAAAATGACAAAATTAATCCCCACAATCAGAGCAAAAATCATAGCTAAATCACTCCCAAGTTCAGAGTTATATCTCAACAATATCAAGTCCCAAAAACCATAATAACATCATAGCTTACCAATAAAGTAAAATTACAACAATAACAAGCTCAAAAATCCCAAGAATCAGCACAGGGCAAATGATAAACTTAAAAAAGTCAATCGCTACATGATCAAAGTGTAACACGTTTTGTCACATCCACAAGATTCAGCACCCCAATATTCATATACATGTACATATGTGATATGCTTGTCCCTAATCAATACATAAATATCAATAGTTAAAAGCCTATTCACAGCCCCTATAGCCATAAATGTAGTGATAGACATAGCTTTTTTATTCGCGAATCCAAACAAGCTAAAAAGCAACCCAAACACACAGACAAAAATAATTGGAAATTGTGAAACAGCGGACAAATAATTCCCAAACTTTTCCCAAAAACTTTCCTTAGACAACGCACAATCACACCACTAATTTCCCAAAATAACTTAACAAAATTCAAACCGATTTAACTGATTTGGTATCAAATTAGTATTTGAACAGAGCAATTTAATCTCAATTTAACAGAATTTCGTCCACACAAATTAACACATATTTGCGACATTATAAACAATGCACAGAAATCCCTAGGCGGAGAAAACAATTAACCAAGAACCGGGCATCCCTCCAACGATTTTATTTGAATCCCAAATTAAGAACATCTAAATCCCTGAACTCACTAAATCAAGAAAGCAAAGTGATCGAGATTCATGTTTAACAATAACAGCAACCCACATCAAGCGAATCAAAAATCAAGGTAAGTATATCATAGATCCCACATTAGAGCATAGAAACATCGAACACTTTTACAATAGCAGGTAGAGAACTTAGCTTTTGGTGGAAGAAAATTGTTCTTGTCCTATTCAGCCGAGCTGAGAGAGCCGATTGCCTTGTTCCTGCGCTGGCGTGGTGATCACTGGCGAAAGGTGGGCGGCTGCCTTGGAGTTCGTGGGCGAATGCTATAGACATCCTCCTTGCCCGATATTGGAGTAATGAAATGCCCTCATTGAATCGAGAAATCAGTGGCCGCGCCAGCGAAGCGGCTGGTTTGACTGAGCTACATCTCAAAGAGAAAAGCAACGCTGGAAAAAGCGGGTCGTCGGCCTCGCCGGACTAGAGGTTGAGTGAGGCTGGCGATCCTTTGGGAACGGTGACAGAATCTGGAGCTTAGGGACGGCCGCAGCCGTCTTTTTACCGGAATCCCTGAAGATAAGCGAGAGATCGAGATTAGCGAGCTGCGTTGGGTTCCTGCGCGGTGAGGCAAAGGGCGGCTCCCCATCTGTGACTCCTAATCCTGTTCGTGGAAGATCCAAATTCCCAATAGCGCGAGCTCTGCAAACCTCGAACATCGCCGAGAAGGAGAGCTATCGGGTAGTTACAATGTCTCCAATTGTAAGGAAATAAGAAATTCAGATAATATTAATGAGAGAGAGAAGGAATTGAAAGCTTAGCCATGGATTTGGGATATCCAGTGAGTCGCGCCTTTGACCGGCGGTGGATCCGTGTATCGCGAGGTGGTGTGCCGGCGGACTCGCCGGGATCGCTATAACTTCGACGTGGCGGTGGAGGCAATGGTGCTTTCGGAACCAAAGGAACATGGAGTAGGGCTCAGATTTAAGCGGCCTCTCCCAGATCTGACAAATTGAAGCAACTGCTATGTGCACCACGGCGGCGGCGTTTCCGGGCGGAGTAGCGCCGGCCTTGAGGCGATGGCATCGCCGGAGATTGCAGGATGGCGGAGGTTAAATCAAAGGAAGGAAATAGCTTGGATCAGAGAAAGATGTTGATTCCCACAAATCGGTTTTAGAAAAGTATCTCCCAATTTCTTGTAAGATTTTTGAGATAGGGATAGACTAATTGAAGCCAACATGAATCCTAGCACGAAAATGGCAATGATGATTATTAATCGGAACAAAAGCATAGAAATTCGCTAGAATCTGGAAAACCAAAAATCATCCCCCCCAATTCCCGCCCCCTTTTTTCTTCCCTGAACAATAACCGGCGAATCCTCAATTTCCCCAATGTTTGTCGATGAACAGTAACCGGAAAACCATTAATCTCACGCCTTAGCTCGATTTTCCCACAGACGGCGCCAGTTGGTGAATCAACTACCAACACCTAAACTAGAAAGCAGTAAACGACACCGGATTTACGTGGTTCGGTCGAGAAGACCTACGTCCACGGGGTGTTTTTGGGGTTTTTTCACTATACTCCGAGAGAATTACATTTTACAAGAGATGAATGAATAATAATGAGATGATCCCCCCTAACCTACTACTAAGTCTCTATTTATAAGCATGTAAATAATCCTTAGGGCCTCAAGCCCATTCCCTAAGATAATTGGGCTTAAGCCCCTTTAATACATTGAAGGGTAAGATAGTAATTTCGGTTTTACGCGGGAGACCTCCCCGCGCTTTTAGTGACTCCTCTGGTGAAAATGTCTTCTCTGGCGATGTTGACGTCTCTGGCGGAGGTGACTCCTCTGGTAAGCACAACTCCTCTGGTGAAAATGTCTTCTCTGGCGAGGGCGTCTTCTCTGGCGATGTTGACGTCTCTGGCGGAGGTGACTCCTCTGGTAAGCACGACTCCTCTGGCGAGGATGACCTCTCTGGCAAATACGCCTCCTCTGGCGAGGATGACTTCTCTGGCAGATACGCCTCCTCTGGCGAGGATGACTTCTCTGGTTTACACCATTTCCCTACTATGCACATATCACTCCTCATCATATATATATATATATAGGGTGCGGTTATAGTGAGAACATAAGAACCAATAAAATTACTGCATCTGCTATACAAATTAATGCATCCGCTATTAAATTTAATGCATCCGAAAAAAATAATTTTTTTGCTCCCTTCAGGATTCAAACCCAGCACCTGCATCCATCCACCAAGATGATGCATCCACCGTAGATCTTGATGATCGAATGGCTTAAAATGGTTCTCCGTTCTTATTTTATTAGTGGTTCTTATTTGAACCTCTCCCTATATATATATATATATATATATATATATATGCGCATTTTATTATTATTAGTATTAGTATTAGTAATATTATTATTATTATTATTATTATTATTATTATTATATGCATGTGTACGTTCACGAAATTAAATATTTTCCCTTAATATTTGAATTTAATACTTTTGTTTTTTCAGTTCCTACATTTTTTTTATTCTACATTTTCAGTTCAATATGAATACTTTGTATTTTTGTTGTACCACTTAAATACACTTACAAAATTATATATTACTCCCTCCGTCCCGGTAATCTTGTCCCCTTTCTTTTGGGCACGGAGATTAAGGAGTGTTGAGTTAGTGTTGTAAATTGTAAGGTCCCACTTGTTTTAGAAAAAGTAAGTAAACTAATTATCTTTGTGTTTATCTTCTTTCTTTTTCACCTCCTCCCGGCAACAGTAGGCGGCGGAGCCACACCTGCGCCACCTCCCTCCCTGGCGTCGGCACAGCCACCTGCCTCATCGCCGCCTCTCTCCATCCGGAGCAGTGAACAGAATTAAGCAAAAGAACAAGAATAAAAATCAAATCTTTAGCCCAAGAACAATTTCTTCAACAAATTTTTGCTAACCAAGAACAAATTTTTCATCATCTTAATTAACCAAGAACAAAATCTGGAAAAGCCAAGAACAGAAAAACGAATTTCTTCAACAAATCGTTAACCAAGAACAGAAAAGCCAAATTTCTTCAACAAGTTTTCCATCGTCTTCGCTTACCAGGAGAAGGCACCGCGGCGGCAGCCCTATGGCTGTACAGTCGCCGGAATCGAAGGGGGCGTTTGGATTTGGGGATTTAGGGCTCGGAGGTGGAGAGAGCGGTGGAGACGGAGAAGGGAAGCTGATGGAGGCAAGAGAAGAGGGAGTTTAGGGCTTAGATCTGTGCTCGACGGATTTACAGAGGGGGAAGGAGGGAGGCGGTGATGGCGGCGGAACAGAGGAGGAGAGGCGAAGGGCGGTGGTGGTGAGTTGCCACCGTCTGAGGGGAGAGAAAAACACAGGGAGGCTTGGGCGGCGCCTCTGTGTGGCGAAGGCGGGAGGACGAAGGCGAAGGAGGGAGGCGGGAGGACGAAGGAGAAGAAGGTGTTAGGGTAGATCTGTGCTCGATGGATTTACAGAGGGGGAAGGAGGGAGGCGGCGACGGCGGCGGAACAGAGGAGGAGAGGGAGGCAGAGGCGGCGGCGAGCCCTAATTCATGGGGGAGCGGATTTACAGAGGGGGAAGGGGGGAGGCGGAGGCGGAGGCGGCGGCGGCGGAACAAAGGGGGAAGAGGGAGGCGGCGCCGGTGGAACAGAGGGGAAGTGAGCGGCGGCGGCGGTGGATTTGCAGAGGGGAAATGGTGGAGCGAAGAGGGAGATGGTAGAGAGAGAGAGGCGAGTGATGTTAATTTGGAGGGGTAAGTTTAATTAGAATGATGTTTAAGTGAGAGTTAATTAGCCTTAAAATTTACCCAAAAAGGAAATGAGACAAGATTATTGGGACAACCCAAAAAGGAAAGTGGGACAAGATTATTGGGACGGAGGGAGTACTATTATCATGTATTACAAATACATATGAATAAGTAGACTCGTTGTTGTAACTCGTTGTTGTTGCTTTATCAAATTTGCAATCAAATTCAGAAGATAATCAAGAAAATTTTTCTTGCACGCATTTCACAAGCCATTTTGTTGTATTATAAATCATGAACTAACACTCGACACTCTCCAACCACCAAAAAAATGGCAGCAGCTGCAGCAACGCCTCTTGCACCTTCCTTCAACCTCTATTCCCCCAAACACTTGATTAAATTCAAAACTTCAAGATTGAAGCTCAAGCTCAGCAACAATCTAAACCGGCAGTCTGTTTCTTGCTTGCCCGCTTCGTTTTCTCGGCCAGTATCTGTTAAAGGATCAAGAGCTTTAGCAGCAGCAAGTATCATCAGACGGGCCTATGTTTCGGGCCCGGCTTTCGACGCAATCGTGTCGGAGGTTGACCCCAAATCGACGGCGCCGATATTGTGGAGCTGCAGCCGCTTGATGTAATTAGTTGGGGGCTGTTGTGGAAACTTGTTTCGCGGCATAAATGGAGAGTCTTGGCGTCAGTTCTCACCCTTTTCGGCTGTACGAGTTGTACACTGGCCATGCCCTTGTACTCTGGTATGTGGGAGTTGTACATTTTCGGAGAATTTTACTTGTGAAGTAGTTGGCTGCAATCTTGATTCTTAGATTAGGGGATTTTGTTGTGATGCATCATAACTATGTGGATGTTGTTTTAGGTTAGCGAGTCCAAGTTAATCACATTCACATTTGCTATTCTATGTTTTCTGAGCTTTGAGAAAAGGATGCGATATCTGTTTTCACATGATTTAGACCTATTCATGTGATGTAGTTCTGTAGCTTTTGTGAACAGCAAATTACTGTTTTTCCTAGGGCGTTCTTGTATGGTCTGTCGATTGCGGCATTGCTTGATGATGGTGTTTTCGGATATCTAGTTCTTGGACATTTAGATGAAATGTAGTTGGAAGGGAATCTAAATGTGTAACTCTACTTTATAAAAGCTAGTTTTAATCATATCTGTTTAATCAAATGTTTGAATGTATAGTTCGGGTAGTCTTTGTGGAAGACGAGTAAAACTAGGTCTTAGTAATTCTGTAATTGTGACTTCTCTTACTAACATATTTTACAGTTATGCGCCATTCTATTATGATAGTTATACCCATGATTTTTCCACAGCAATGACATCTTCTATCAGTTATTAGAGTATTGGAGAACACAAACCATGTGCATGCTTTAATAGAACAGGAATTATAAGTGTAAATCATAATGATAGATGTGCATCTGAAAATTGTCAAAGAAGAAGTCAACAAATGTGCCTTAAGAATTTATGTATCACATCTTTTTATGCATTTGGAGACTTGGGAAGCTAGAATGCAGTCATATGTATTCATGGAGATACTTCAAAATATACAAGTGTAATTCTGTTTATAGAACAGTTTTAGCATATAATTTATGTGAGCTTCAATTCCAAAATGTCCCTCCTATGTTTTTACATACTTTATTCAATTCATTATTGCCATGGAGAATTAGAAAGGCCATTCTTGTGATCAATATATCTTACTGCTCTGTTAATATGGACTTCTATTCCGAATTGTTGTCGAATAAAGTTGAACACTGTATGCAGTAACACCAATAAATGAATGAATAAATGAAAATAACTCTATCCTTATTTCCACAATAATCAGTGGGGGCAGAGTATGTCAATCGTGACGATATACACCAATATTACTATTACAGGCACAGGGAAATTTTTCGAAGTATTGATTGGGGCAAGACCAGAACCTATCTGGCAGCTGCTGAGTAAAGTGGGAATACTGTATACATTGGAACCCATTTTCACAATTATTTTTGTGGTAAACATGAATGGCATATGGGAGAAAGTTATGTCGAGCTTAAGAGCTCAAATATTTCAGAGGGTGTTGATTCAGAAGGTAAATCATTTTTCTTGTACTATGCTGACATTATAATTGATGACTGCTAGTGAAATAGAAGCAGTTGTTGTTGCAGAATTTCTGATGTACTTTTGGAGGCTTTTACAGTTGTATAAATCACTTTCTTATACTTATTCATCAGTAAAGAAGTGAAATGAAATTGTTGAAGAGCTGTCGCCCTCTATTTTATGCACAACATACTGCATTCATATTCATGTTTCTGTCCAATTCCTAGTAAGCGTTTTATTTTATTTCTGCAGGTGGAGTTTTTTGACAAGTACGAGGTATGAAGCATTCTTCCATGTTATTCATTCATCACCGCAATTAATTGGCAAATAATGATACTAGTCTAAACCTTATGTTACATTATTCATTTATTGTTTCTCTTCTCTTAGCTCATTCCACTTTATATCGACTGACCCCTGTGTTTTATAACTGATTTTGTGCGCTCTCTGTGTAGGTTGGCGAACTGACTTCCTTATTAACATCGGATTTGGGTTCTCTGAAGGCCATTGTTAGTGATAACGTATCAAGAGACCGTGGTTTCGGGGCAATTTCTGAGGCAATCTACTCTACACTAAGCAAAAGTGAGCTAAATTGATATTGACACCATTTCTCACCTTCTCTAATGGGAGACTTAGTAGCAAAGAAAGTTTCCTCATTTTTCTCACTGTATTTCTCAATTATTTGTCCTGATGGATATTTGGAAAAACTAAGTGTTAATCGTAAAAGTTCAAGAGCAACTACTAATAACCCTTTACAATGAATCTTATTTTCCTCCATTTCTTTGCTTGGAATGATGACTCTGAGAATATATATGTGTCGTCTCTTATGCAGGTCATTGGAACACTTTGCTTACTTTTTGCTCTTTCCCCCTAGCTGGCGCCAGTTTTAGGCCTACTTATGCTAACAGTGTCTGCAGTAGTTGGTAAGATTGTCTCATAGAGTTTGGCCAAGTGTTTTCTTCACATGGGAGAAGGGGTCCTATTTGCAGTTTGGCTTTTTGGTATGGATTCTATATTGGGGCACTCAACTGACATCTATGCTTTTATGTAGCTGTATATAAGAGAACAACTGTCAGTGTCTTTAAAGTTCATGGATCTGCACTAACCACTATAGCTGATTGTGTTACTGAAACTTTTGCTGCTATACGTACTGTGAGCTCCTGAAATCTTGATCGATACTGAATGTTTTTGTGCATCCAAGAGATTGTGTGTTTGGTAATTATAGTGAGTTAGTGATTATTGCAGGTCAGATCATTCGGGGGTGAAAAACGTCAAATGTCAGTTTTTGGTCGACAGGTAGTGCTTTTGTTTTATGTTTTCCGATGTTTTGAGAAAGTTTTGTTCCGGAAGAAGTGTAGAATCTCGGGAATTTCTCAACATGCTATTGGAACTTGTCAGGTTCTTGACTATGAGAGAAGTGGCATGACCCTCGGAGTATTTAAGTCCATAAATGAATCCATCACAAGGGTTGCCGTCTATGTCTCTTTAATGGCTTTGTATTGTCTTCGAGGAAGCAAAGTAAAAGCTGTAAGAACTTCAAGTTTCGACCTTCCTGAAAATTTGTATCCGATCTTCACTTGGATATTACTTGTTATCATGTCTAATGTCTCAATTTAGGGCAAATTTGATTTGATATTGAAGAACTCGATTTGTTGCGTATAGGGCAAACTTGCAGTTGGAACCATGGTTTCTTTTATGGGATACTCTTTTACATTAACATTTGCCGTGAGTATATTCACTTGGGATTGCATTTATCTTCTCTTATATTCCTTCTTTAAATATTAAAAACTAAAGCAAAATTTCTAGGTTCAAGGTGTGGTGAACACATTTGGGGATCTTCGAGGAGCCTTGGCTGCTGTTGAAAGAATTAACTCGGTCCTGCCTGGTGCTGAAATTGATGAAGCACTAGCTTATGCTCTAGAAAAAGACTTGAAGAGAAGGAAATCACATGATCCAAACCTCGAACCTCTATTGGCCAATTCCAACGGGAAAATGCAAACCAGCAGTGTGGGATACATGTCGTCACTAAAATCTGCTAGTGATGTGCGCAAGCTTGCAGAGTCCGGTGATATTCACCTTGAAGGTACGGACTTTGGGTTAGTAATTCTATTTCATGCTGGAGTTAATTCGTAGCACCGATAACACGCATAATAGACAAGATGAAACTGAAATTAGTAAAATATTTCTTGCAAAATCTTAATGGTTGATTGAAGTACTACCATCACAATTTCTTTTGCATAAATCTTTAGTTTGAATACGGTCATTGGCTACGCATTAAGTGTTCACTGGCTTTTTGTGCTGGAAAAATGCACACCTTCCTTGCATCATTCTGTAAGAGATATGTTATATTGCAGATGTTTCTTTCTCATACCCTCTAAGGCCCGACGTGGAAATCTTACAAGGCCTTGATCTGACTTTAAAATGTGGAACGGTCACTGCTCTGGTTGGTCCTAGTGGTGCCGGGAAAAGTACATTCGTACAGCTTTTAGCTCGCTTTTATGAGGTTATACCCGATGTTCAGCTCTAGTAGTGGATGGAAGTTTATATCATTACTTACGAGTAACTGGAGTGTTTTTAACATTGCAGCCAACAAGAGGTCGCATAACTGTTGCTGGAGAGGATCTGCGATCATTTGATAAGAGTGAATGGGCTCGTGCGGTTCCATAGTGAACCAAGTAACTATCTCGACACTTCCTCGTTAATGTTTAAATTATATCCAAAAGTATAACACAGTCTGAGTATCTATTCTATATACTTGGTACCATTTCGAAGCTTGACAGGATATATATAGTGGTGAAATTCCAAGAACAATAACCACAAAGACCAACACATGTGGGTAATTTATTGGTTATAAGTAACTAGCGCATATGAGGGAGATCCTTAAATGATTCAGATTAGACTTTAAACCTACATGACAGTAATTTAATGTCAAATAAAGAGCATTTGTTAGCTTTACTAAACACAGTATATTGTGATCTGCTGTAGGAACCTGTTCTATTCTCCATGTCTGTTGGAGAAAATATTGCTTATGGGCTCCCAGATGACAACGTTTCCAAGGACGACGTAATAAAAGCTGCTAAAGCAGCTAATGCTCATGAGTTCATAATCTCGTTGCCACAGGTAATGGAAGTGTGGTACTTCACAATAGTCTACCTTTCCCATTTGTCGTGCTTTGCTGATTGATTGTATTTCTGTAGGGTTATGACACATTGGTCGGTGAGCGTGGAGGGTTGTTAAGTGGAGGACAGAGGCAGGTATAGTATGTGGTTCTCTCTCTCTCTCTCTCTCTCTGTGCCACACCCACGCACAATGAGCAGATATGTAGCATTTGATCCCATCTTCCTATTTCCAGAGAATTGCCATAGCAAGGGCTCTGCTAAAGAATGCTCCGATCTTGATTCTTGATGAGGTAAAATCTGTCCAACTTCAGGCTCTTCCTCATCTCTCTTCATAAACGAAACAGTCTACCTTTTCAATTTGCCGCGTTTTGCTGAATGTTCCTATTTAAGTTTAAATGCTGCTGCTCGATGTCAGAGCAATGTACATCTTGATTTAGTTGTTCCTATGAAGGCTTTATTATTTCTATATCATTGGATGCTTTCGATGATGTCCACAGCCTAACTCACCCCGGTGGTTACAGGCTACGAGTGCTTTGGATACTGTGAGTGAACGTCTGGTTCAGGATGCTTTGACTCGTCTGATGAAGGGAAGAACGACTTTAGTGATTGCTCACAGACTCAGCACGGTTCGGAATGCTGATCTTATTGCTCTGTGCTCCGATGGGAAGATTTCAGAACTCGGGACACACTCAGAGTTGTTAGAACAGAAGGGCCTATATGCTTCTCTCGTTGGCTCCCAAAGACTTGCATTCGAGTGACAATCACTATGCACTGATCGTTTCACAAAATTTCTCTGCCAAAGCATGCAAATGTAAGCCTTTCTTGTTTTCTTGGGGGTTTATAGACCAGTCAATTTTCATTCGCTGCTTCTTTTCTTCCTCCCAGAAACTCGCTTCTGCAATTTGAAACAGATCGCCAATGAAAAAATCGCGAATGCTTCCGCACTAACATCATGGAAGGTGAAACGCCACTTTCTGATACACTGGACAAAACAATGTCGTAAAACCGTTACTTCATATAGTCTTTTTGATATATATATATATATATATATGCAGCAAAAACCACCTGCAACTTTTCATTTTATACTGAACTACATTGCTGTATCATTGAACATGGCTTACATCACATACGCCATACATATATATATGTTACAGATTAATATTTCATCAAGGTAAATACATGAGTATAGTTTGAGATATATGTGTATCTTTTAAAAAAAAGGGAGTATTATTCTGTGGTTGAAAATGAGATAACAGCATTCAAATTTGCGAGACATTCATGAAAAGGTCGTTGATGGGCTCAACCGTCGCCACCCCAACAAGCCTGCATTTCCCATCTCCATCCATTCTCTCTCCTCTTCCCTCTCTCATTTTTCCCTTCGATTCTTCCGACGTCAACACCGTCTCCACGAGCAGCGGCCGCGCTTTGTACAGGCTACCGACCGAGAAGCAGAACTCGGCTATGAACTTGAGATCAACCTACATGCCATGGAGTATTAATGGTTGGGGGCATTCGTATTTCATAGTCTGAGACGAAGTTAGCCTTACCTTGCCGGATTCTTGGTTGATTTCTCCCTGGAAGGCCACTGGGATTATGTCGATTTTGAGGAAAGGCGGCATCAGCAGCCCTAAGAAGGTGGTTGTGGCCGTCGATAGGGGTGGAATGGAGAGCTTTTTTACGTCAAACTCGACGTAAACTTGGCCATCAGAAAGCTTTGTGGCTGTGCCGGAGCCTGCACCGCCGGAAGCATTGTAGTCGAAGTCAGGGTATCGGGAAATGCCGAGCTTGCAATCTCCTAGAGTTTTGAAGTTAACGTTGGATGCATGAGTTGTGGGGTTTTGTGTTTGATTGATTGTGGCAGTTGAAACTGGTTCGTTTAGGTTGTTGGAGGATAGAGAGGTAGTTTTGAAGAGTTTAAGGTTTGGTTGGAGAGAGAAACGTCTTGTGTTTGGTGCGTGGGTTCTCTTGTAGAGAAATTGAGGATTGAGATGGAGGGTTTGGCACCCCATTATTTGGTGTTGTTTAGTTTCTGCAAAAAGAGAATGTTTGAGCGTTAAACTATAATACAGTACATTTTTTCAGAATATATCGGAGCTTCCATTTTAGATAGTCTAATGTGAGGCCAGTATGAGACCATGAGTTGAGGTCCTCATCCTCTCTCTCTCTCTCTCCCTCTCTCTCACACACACACACACAGATCATTAACTATTTATTGGTGAAATTCAGATATTCTTGAAGCAACTTGAACGAAAAATGGAGTCCTCTTTTTTGGTGTGAATGGATTGCTATGGTTTTCACCATTATTGTTCCGTTGCATCTTGATGCGCCTTGTGCAATACTTTCTTATTTCCTTCTGTAATTCAACTAGTTTCTGATTCTTGGAATTATACTTCTGTTTTCTGAATGAGTTGCTGAGAGGAGGCAATGAAATTTATGCATGAATGCTTTTAACTTTATGGAGACAGATTCTAACGTTACCCTTTTTGTTCTTTCATTGTTATCTAAACAGGATGGGACAATATTGGCATGGAAATTCAATGCAGCTACCAACTGATTTGAACCAGCTGCATCATTCAAGGGTCACACTCTTGCTGTCGTGACACTAGTTGTCGGTGGTAACCGAATGTACTCTGGATCCATGGACCACACTATTAAAGTAAGTTGGACATAAACTAAGGATGCTTCTTATTGTATGCCACTTCTCGCTAACGTTTTTCCATGTAACATATTAGATCTTTCTATTGCTTATTGTTCCTTCTCTTTTATGTTTATGTTCAGGTATGGAGACTGGAAACTTTGCAATGTATCCAAACTTTAACGGGACATAACCATGTTGTGACATCTGTTTTGTGTTGGGATCAGTTCCTTTTATCGGCTTCATTGGACAAGACTGTAAAGGTTTGTATTTCCTAGTTCTTACTCAATTTTGATGCTTAGTTGCTGTAAACTATTACTAAGTAGCAGTTTTATCATTTTGTGATTTTGTAGGTCTGGGCTGCAACTGAGGCTGGTAATTTGGAAGTAACATATAGCCATACGGAGGAACAGGTATGAATTTTTTCCTGGTTCACTTATTCAGTTCCTTTGTTATTTTGCAGTGGGAAATGATTATAAAGATGTCAGCAACTGCAATAATAAGAACGGGGGTCTCCAAAACCGTATGTCGTAGGTTCAAATCCTACAGAGCGTGATTTTTTGTTCATGGATCCTAATAAAATGAAATGAATTCAGTCGTATGCACAACAATTAGAGCAAGACTGATAGGAGACAAAATTTGGTTGTAGAAGTTTTGTTGCAGGGTTTAATCAGTCTATGCGGGATGCATGATTGAGAAAGTAAACCAGTGTTGTTCAATGACAATTCTGTTGGAGTCTATGATTTGGCATGGTGAGTTTTTTACTTGGTGTCACCTCTCTTATAATGAATTTCCTTGCACCTTGTTTTTGTAGATTCTCGGAGAGGGGGAAGATCTACTCCAAGGAGGCATACAAATTGGCCCCGGTGGTTGATGGATCGGGTCAAGTAAGAGTATGGAAGTGGTCGCCCGAATCAACATGAGAAGCTGGTTTTAGTCGGTTTTATTTTAGTACCGGTGCTGAATCTAAACGAGCGTCGAACAAGATTGGAATATGAAAGTGGACAGCAGAACCAACTTATTGTATCATTTTTCTCTTGTCGTCTCAAATGTACAACTTCACCTAATTCAAGTTTGAGAAATAAACCAGTTTACTCTGATAGCTTTTGTTAGTTGCTTCAGTATCTCAAATGTCTGTGTAACGCGATCATGATTGGATATTTATGAATAAAATTTCTTAAAAATTTATTGTTGGAAATATTGGTTTTAAGCCAATTTGGAAAATAATTATTTAATTAAATATTCGTTATTTAATTGAAATAATTATTGGATGTTAATCTACGTCTCGAGTAGATGAAAGTAGTATACTTGATGTCTTAAAACCGATTTCCGGTGAGTGAGGTATTGTATGTTAAAGATTGGATGTTGCGTAGGGAAATAACACTTGGAATGTGTTATTGTCCCACATTGAAATTTGAGAGAAGTCTTCGCATGTATAAGAATAGCTAAACACAAGGAGCTAATAACTTGTGGCTTGCTAGTGCTTCAAGTTTGTTTTTTAGTTTATTGTTATTATGTTTTTCGTCTCCTTGTTATTTCTAATCTTCTTGCGGGAAGAGTAGAGAGTTGCTTCAAGTTTGTTTTTTATTTTATTGTTATTATGTTCTTCGTCTCCTTGTTATTTCTAATCTTCTTGCGGGAAGAGTTTCATCTCGTCTCTACGTGAGCACTACCGGGGCGATAATCTTCTTGCGGGAAGAGTTTCATCTCGACTCGGCGTTGCTTCAAGTTTGTTTTTTATTTTATTGTTATTCTGTTCTTCGTCTCCTTGTTATTTCTAATTTGTTTATTTTCTTAGTTCAATTTTAGCTTCGATTGTTTAGCTTGAATTGTAAAAGTTTTTGAACGTGTACCCGGTTGTAACATTTCTCTAATAGAAATCCAATTTGGGTTTCATGTCAATGTTATACAATTTTATTAGGGCTAATTGCATATAAATTAGTATTAAGTTTTTGACAAGTTTTTATTTTGCACACTAATTTTAAAATTTATATTAAGATTGTTCAATTAATTTTTTTTTCATTTACATGTTTTGATGTGGTGACGTGACCAAAATGTGCTCGTGTGGTAAAAATATGATTGCATGGAAAATAAAACCAACATCATATTGTATAGTTGGATGGAAACGATCTCGTTTTAGGCATAAAGTTTGACCAAAAAATGGCCAAATATATAAAATGAGAAAAGATTAATAATTGAGTAATTTACAGTTGATTTACAAAATGCGAATTTATTGAAAATTTAATAATTTACATGCAATTCGGATAATTTCACCTTAGGCTTGGCCTTTACATGGATATGAGAAAGTGATGGTATCTGTATGACGGAAGAATGAAAAAAAAAATTAAAAAATGCAAGACCAGACATTAAATGTGGTAATAAGGTAGCTAAAGTTGGCACTAGTAGAAAAGGCTTTCATCAATAAAGTTGCACATACACATACAGATCTGGCTTCCAAAGATGAATTCATCTTTATTAACCTCTTTCTAGGTATAAAAATGAAAAGCCTAGACCAGTTCTACAGTAATTTCAGTTATGTTTTCACCATTCCACAGAATAAGCACTAGAGATTGAACATGACCTTGATAGCAGCCCCGTCTCAAAAGCATCTTCTGAGTAGGGATGGCAACGGGCCGGATCTGGACCGGGTCTGGCCAATACCAGATCCAGATCCGTTTTCATATATCAGATCCAGATCCGGATCCAGATCCGCGGATCTAAAAATTTTGGATCCAGATCCAGATCCGTCAGATCCACGGATCCGCGGGTCCAGATCCATGGATCTAGTGTTTTCAAATTAAATTCAAAAATCAATTCAGAAAATCAACAACATTTAATATCAACAACAAAATCAACAATGAACGACGGCGGCGGTGGAGTGCGGCGAGCCGAACTGGAGTGACAGAGGCGGCGACGGCGGTGGAGTGCGGCCAGCCGAACTGGAACGACGGGCGAGCTGCTGCTGACTGCTGCACTGCTGGCGGGCGGGCGAGCGACTGCTGCGCTGCTGCTGACTGCACGGCGGTGGAGTTATCCTGTGCTGACTACTGCACTGCTGCTGCTGCTGCTGCTGGCGGGCGAGCGAATCGGAGATGGAGGGAGAGAAGCAGGGAGGGAGGAAGCAGGGAGGGCGGAAGCAGGGAGCGAGCGAGCGTGACTCCAGCGGCGGGCGGGCGAGCGAATCGGAGATGGCGACCGGCGATGGAGGTGAGGCGGCGTGACTGAGGCCGAGAAGGAGAGAGGGAGAAGAGGAGATGGAGGTCAGGCCACAGGCGGCGCGAGAGTGAGAAGACCGAGAGAGAGAGAGGAGATGAATTAGAATTAGGTTTTTAAAGTTAATCCTATTTTTTTTTAATTTTTAATATACTATCTAATATTATTAATAAAATAAATATAAAAAATAAATTATATAATTTTAATTAAATCGGATCCACGGGTCGGATCTGGGTCGGATCTGGATCTCAAATGTCAAGATCCAGATCCAGATCCGTTTTAGAAAATGAGATCCAGATCCGGATCCAGATCCGCGGATCCAAAAAATTGAGATCCAGATCCGTCAAATCGGATCTGGATCCACGGATCTGGACCGGGTCCAGGATCCACTGCCATCCCTACTTCTGAGTGAATCCGAACCTGTGGGTGATCAACGGCTTCACATCTATCTTCCCACTCTGAAGAAACTCAATGCACCCGAACAAGTGGCACCTAGAGCTGTTGACATCGTCTTACTAAAACCAGCACAGTCGAGAGCTATGTCCACACTAGCCCCCATTGCAGCCTTAATACGTTCGACTTCTGCACGTACATCCTGTTACAAAACCTGTCACAACATGATGTTGAGTATATCCAACCAACAATTCAACTTGTTTCAACCCATCTACCAATTGGTTGCCAAAAGGAGTTCGACTAGTTTTGGAATTAACTTCATCATATCATGCATACAAGATACAAACTGAAATTATTAATACAGTATTTCATACTTTTTGGTTCCAAATACAAATCGCATAACACTTACTAGTAAAAATAACACTACGCACTACATTTTAACCTTATTATCAGAGGAGGATATGCTGATGTTTGGGAATTAGTGATGGAATGCTAATTTTGTACGTTTATTGATGAATAATGACCTCAATCTCTAAGATCCTCTCTCAAACTTTTTCCTTTCCAAGTATATTCAGTGTATAAATACATTGTCCAATTTCAAATATTTTTAGTAACAGAATTATTTTTTGTAGCTTTGCAACGAATCAATGGTGTGAATCCATCACATTTTTCTTCCATGGGAAATTCTTCAGTAACATAAGAGGGACTTGGAGGTTTATTCACCTTTGAAGCCACAGCTATAGCACTTTGTCAGAATCAAATGCCTTAGTAAGAGCATCTCCAATGCTCGTTGCTTAGGGGGGATCGACGCGGGTCGATGGGAGGGCGGCTGCGGTGGAGACACAGCCAGGTGCGAAGCGGTGTCTTGGCGAAGACCCGGGGCGAAGGAAGGAAATGGTTGGTGCGTCCTCCGGACGCGCCCCATTTAAAAAAAAAATTCGAAATTCATTTTTAAAATTAAAATAAAGCCGTTGCAATTTTTTTTTAAAATTCGACCGTTGCTGTTAAACGGCAATTTTTTGTTTTTTTTTCCCTTCTATAAATACCACTCTTCCACAATATCAAATTCACCACTTTCTCAACTACAATTCTCTCTTTAAAATTTTTCTCATTCCAACAACAATTCTCTCTTCTACATTTTGCTTGTAATGGATCGCGAATTCGATGAATACCTCGAGCAACAAGGCGGTTCGAGGCTTCCAATGATGGGATTTGCTCCATTTTCGCAAGCCTCCAATGTCTTGGCTACGGGAAATCTTCCCACGCCGGCGGCGAACGCCAACGTCCAAGAAGAGCCGGAGGTGGTGAGGCCGAAAGCCAAGGGCACCCGCGCTTCATATTCTAGCGAGGAGTCCGAGCTCGTGGCAATCTTGTGGGCGGAGGCAACCCACAATCCTATTTTGGGGACCTCCCAAAGGTTGCTCCAATATTGGGGAGCAATCGCGGAGAAGTTCAACCAACTCAATGAGTCGGGAGCAACGAAGCGAAAGCCGGAACATCTCAAGTCCCACATCGCCCGTGTTCAAAAGGAGACAAAATTCTTCGATGGCTTCTACAACACTTGCAAAGAGAATTGGGGGAGCGGTATGAGCGACGACCAAATCACCCAACAAGCCCAGACGATGTTCGAGGCGAATTTCAAGAAGCAATTCTCCTACATCAAAGCTTGGAAAGTGCTACGCGTGTGCGAAAGATTCATGTCGCAAGCCGGGGATGTCCACTCCGCAAAGAAGTCGAAGGGCTCCGATGGTGGAGCAACCACCACTTCTTCGGAGCCGAATATCACGATGAGGCCCCAAGGCCAAAAAGCGGCAAAGCGAGACAAGGGCAAGGCGAAGAAAGGAGAAGGGTCTTCGGGAGGAGGTTCGACGTTCTCCGACGCCCTCGAGAAGGTGGCCGAAAGCATGAATGAGCATGCCCTCAAAACAGGGGAAATCGCCGAGGTCAAAAAAATGCAAGTCGAGATGAAATGAGAGGAGATGGATATGAAACTCTTGAACAAGGACACGACGGGTATGACGGAGGCACAATTGGCCTTGCATAACCACCTAGTCCAAAAAGTGATCAAGTGTCGAGGGCTTATTTAAATTAGAAAATTATTGTTATTTTTTATTTTATTATCGTATTTTAATTATGTTTTTAATTTTATTTTAATTATTGTAATGTTTAATTTTATTTTAATGAAATTGAAAATTTAAAAATAAAAGCATAGAAATATGAATTTTGTGAAAATGAAAATCTAAGACACCCTCTAAGCACCAATGTATTGGAGAGGGATGTGTCTTAGGTGGGGACCACCATCTAGGACACCCCCTAAGACATCATGCATTGGAGATGCTCTAAATCTTTTAAGACCAAACTTATTTGCTAAATTAGAAATTTCAAAGGTTATACTGCAACACCACATGAATAGCTCTTGCAAATGCTAACTTCAAGGACAAATATAAAGACAAAATATGTACTGGACCAAAAGGGACCCACAACTACTCCGTTGGAGAAAGCTGATCCACACAATGAGCTTAAACTTTCATATATAGAAAGATTAATATTTGCTTCTCCTCTAGCTTATGAGGAATCTTGATATGCGATGCTCAGTTGATAATAATAATATGATTAATTTATATTGGATGCATTGATGCAAAAGAGACTTACGTTTACACTAGTTGAAACTTTGACGGTCTCATCTGCTCCAAGCTGCTTAGCAACTGATAGACGATGATCATCTACATCCACCCAAAAGCACGAGCTGCTAGCAATGTTACAAGTCCTATAGGTCCAGCTCCCAACATTGGCACGGCACCAACACTCAAGGGCTCACACATCGCGCCCTCTTCCAAGCTCACATTATCAGGGAGTTTGAAACATAAATCAGCAGGATGCACAATCTGTGAGGAACGGTCAAGAGAATTCAGTTGCAATAACATCACCAAGTCATGACAGAGAAATTCACATAGTTGAATTAAACTTCACACGATGCAATAAGAAGCAGTGGAATCTTTCAAAATTCCAGCCATGATAAAATAAAATCTGATCCAATTCAAGCAAATATCCAGCACTAAACAGAATAATGAAAAGTTTTGGGATTCATAATCTCCAAAACAGGATAAGGCGCAACAGTATAATAATTACAGAATATAAAAACACAATAGAACAATATGAGTAATGGGAGTCAAACAAGTTTATGAATTCATTCCTGGTACTTTTCACTGTTCAAAGTAGAGGAACACACAAATTGCTAAAACTAACCAATGATGTTGGAAGAAAGCAGTTCAATGACCTTTTTCCTAGCAGCCATAATACTAAAACTAATAGACAAAATCGGAAAAACTCTATTTAGAGAAGCACAGCTCTAGTAAACCTGATTTGCAAGGGAACCATGAACTGGAGGAGTAGCAAAGAATTTCATCTCAGGACACAAATTATATCTTCCTCCCTTGCATAGATTACACCGCCAACAACTTATTCCCGGTTCAATCGCGACGCGGTCACCAGGCACTACGTGCTTCACTTCAGCTCCCACTTCCTCAACAACACCGGCACACTCAGGCCCGATCACCATTAGCTCCGTGACAAAAAAATCTGCTAACTTCATTTCCTGAAGCATGATACAGCCACCACTTACGATTCTTCAAGGATCTTTATATAGAAGATCACTTAGCTTCAAACTTATTTTTGTTTTGGTGACTATCTTCTTTTTTTCTTTTTCTTTTTCATTTTGTCATGTACTTTTAATTTAGGTTTCAAATTAGACTCTTCATATACTATTGTTAATTTTTAAGAAATATTTACTCTTTTACTTTCATTTGGCCTTTTCACTTTGTGCTTGTTTCCATTTTTTTCATTATATCTTTCTGTTTTCATTTGACTACTTATATTATTGCAAAATCTATATATTTTTGAAATGACCAACTGCAAGCTAAACAAAGGTAAATGACCAAAATGAACACAAGTGTAGAGGTGAGTGCTTCTTAATAAATAGTAAATATTCATGGATCATTAACTAAAGTAGAATCGAATGAGCATAATATTTTCCATTGATCAGATTGAAAAACTTTGTTTTGCTAGAATTCGATAAAGAAACAGCCCTCAAACTTAGTGATTAGAAGATATTAAATGATCACAAGAGGTTTACAGATAGCAGGTCCAAACATGGCAAATAGAAACTGTTGAAGGAAAAAGTGATCAACATAGACAAACACTAGCAAACAAAAGTCCATTAATCATTATTGATTTACTAAGATAAGGAAAAAAGATTTACCTTGAGATAGTGAACATCACTTCCACAGATACCCACAGCTTTCATTCTGATTCTAGCATCGTGAGGGCCTAAAAATAACAAAACTTGGTGATATGCATAAACAAAAATACTCATTGAGAGTTATTATAGCAGAGAGAGAGGGAGAGAAGATACCGAGAGGAGGGAGCTTAAAAGGAAGAATCTTGAGGTTGTTAACACCAAGAAGCCAAGCTGCCATATTCTCTTGTTCTCCATGAGATCCCATGTCTCAAAAGTCAAAATCCTTCTCATTTGCTATATAAAAAAAATTTAAAAAAAAAAGCTTGGGATATTCTCTTCTTCTCCATGAGATCCCATGTCTCAAAAGTCAAAATCCTTCTCATTTGCTATATAAAAAAAAGGGTTAATAGCCAGAAAATACACGAACTTTCACGAAATTTGCAAATTGCACACGAGCTTCAAAAATAGCCCCAAAATACATGAACTTTTAATTTAAACGCAAATTGCACCCGCGTTGACCATCTGCGTGAGCGTAGTTGATGTGGCAGCCGGAAATTGCAGACGTGGACTTCCCGCCGGGCATTTAAAACGACGTCGTTTTTGTCAAACTTTTTAAAAAAAAAATTAAAAAAAAAAAGAAAGAATGTGAACAGAAGAGATCGGCGCGGTGGTCGCCTACACCCGGCGACCCCATTACTGCTGCACAAATCAGCCCACCTCGCCATAATTTCAGACGGCTAACGGTGGCGCCGCCCGGCGCCTTCTCTCTCTCCCAGACTCCCTCTCTCTGACCCTCGACCTATTTCCCTCTCTCAGGCCCCTCTCACCCTCTCGGCCAGACGGCCATCCGACGTCGCTCCCCCTGCTCCGGCGAGCAGCCAGCCATCGCCGTCGCTGCGCCCGATGTCGTCTCCTCCAGCCCAGCGGGAAGTCCTTCTTCCTTCGATCTGGCGCACTCCTTCTTCCAACACAGCCGCTTCGCTGCCTCCACCCATTTTTCAGATCTGGCAGCGCACTCCAAATTTTCTCACAGAGGAACAAAATCTCCGCACTCACACAGCAAAAAACCACCGCTAAAACCTAGAGAGAGAAAATGCACACATAAAACATCTCCGTCGTGCAAAAACTTACAGACTTCAAATTAGCAGTGGTCCTCCAGCTCGGCGCGGCCGCTGCTCCAGCCATCGCCGCCGCTGCGCCCGACGTCGTCTCCTCCAGCCCGGCGCGGTCTCCTTCTTTCTTCGACTGGCAGCAACGGGTGCCGCTGCTATCACCTTGGCGGACAACACAGCTGCTTCGCTGCCTCCACCCATTTTCCAGATCTGGCACCGCCGCCACCCCTGTTTCTCCGGCGAGGGCGTCGCCTGCCTTCTCTCCACACCGGCGCCAGATGCTGGAGAAGAAGAGGAAGACGCCCGCCTCCGACAATCCTCTTTCTCTCTTTCTCTCTCTCTCTTATGCCACATGTATAAAAAAATTACATTGTTTTTAATTTTTATGCCACGCGTATTGCCACAGCATTAAAAATGCCACGCGTATTGCCACGTCGTTGCCGGTCAAACTTAATTATAGCCGGAATTCTCGCCGTGTGCAAATCACGATAAAATCAGAAGGTCATGTATTCTGAGGCCAATTTTGAAGGTCATGTGCAATTTGCAAATTCGGGCAAACTTCGTGTATTTTTTGGCTATTAACCCTAAAAAAAATTAAAAAAAAAGTTCGGGAACCGCCGATTTTCGGCCCAGCCTAGAACCACTGGTTCAGGGTTCGAAAATCGGTCCTTCAAATTTTAGGCGAGCCGGTTCAGGTTTGAACCGGTGACAGCCCTACATTAGAAAATTAGAAATAGGTTTCTGATTTCTTCTCCCTATTTTCTTTCTCGGTGCTCTCTCTCTCATCGCTCTCTGCCGCTATCACTCTCTCTCTCGGCCTCTCTCTGCCGTTTCCAGGTCGCCGCTGCTCCCGGCTCCTCCGGTAGCCCTCGCGGCGCCGCCACCCTCGCCTAGCCTTCCCCGTCGCCTCGCCCCGCCTCCTTCGACCTCGGCGCCTCCGTCAGCAGTTTCCAACGCCAAAGTTCCCAACAGTAGGTAAGCGGCAGGCTGTTTGCGTGTTTTGTATGTTTGATTTTTTTTTTTCCGCCTTACTGCTGAAGTTATAGCCGTTCCACCGATTAAATAGACAAAAACTCGATGCAAGTTTTAGATCTACAAAAAATACTAGATATATTTTGTAGATGTATCAAAATGTTCGGACATAAGACAGAGAAATTATAGTTTGGAAGTTCTTCAATGTGTATCTAATTACTTTAGATCCACAACTTAAATTATTTACAGTAAAAATTAACTTCATTGCTTTATTATGCTTCAAAAGCTTCAGCTTGAAAAGCATACAAAACAAATAGTTGATTTTTTTCCTCTCCAGAATCAGTATAAATATTGTAAAGTTGGTTAGATAGTGGGAGAGATTATATCAAAAAATGTCCTATGAACTGGTATTGGACCAACAAATTCGAGTCTTGCTTTGTTTTTCTTGGAGCCAAAGTCTTGATCTTTATTGCTTTACTTCATGGATAAAGTTGAACAATGGTTATTAACCAAGAAACAAAACTCAGCCAACAACGTTGCAGATTACACAACAGATATAAGCTGACATTCTATTGGCGCTAAAATGGCCAAAACATAGAGATAGTGATAGAGATTATTATTATTATTATTATTATTATTATTATTATTATTATTATTATTATTATTATTATTATTATTATTATTATTACTGTGAGATGACTAAAAGATTATAGGATGAGATCACATACGCGTATGTTTATAATTAAAGCAATTTAATTTAAGCACGGACATCACTCTGAAAGTCATGCAACATTTAGGACAAAAGATACTCTCACTACTTGTCTTACGAAGCCTAAGCTATTATTTTTGACATACTTATTGGGTTGATTTGATAGTGATCTTGCCTCACTCCATTCTTTGTGGATGTCTTTTTGCTCCAATACCAATACACATATTTCTTATATAATCAAAACCAGAAAGAAATAGAAAAGAAAATTTGTGATCAAATAGCTTGAGTCGACACACTGTTTACCTGTTATCTTCAAATGAGCCATTGCACATGTATTCATCAACAAGTTATCCGTGAGTTCCTTCTGTACAAGATCCCAACAGATTTTGGTGCTTTTGCTTATAGACGTCAGACTTGAATTCCTTCTCTCCATGAAGGCTGGCAGCTTTGAATTGCTTAATGGCTACTTTTTAGCCATCTTTGAGCTTTCCCTTGAAAGCTAAGCCACATCCATCTACTGATAAGAAGTTCTTTCTTGAAAACCTGTTTGTAGCCTTATCAAGCTCTTCGTAAGTAAATTCTATGTGGCTACCATTTATAGGCTGCCTGTTCTTACGTCTAGAACAACTAGGATTTTCAAAATCCTTCAATTTATGCCTGTATATCCCATTGCTCCCCTTAAGTTTCAGTAGTTGGGTCAAGTTTCGACTCCCCGTAGTCCTGCATGCTCCGTTTTGGTCATTTTTTGGATATTAGCCTGCCAGGATGCTTTGTCTGCATTGAACAAGAAGTTGAACCCAAAAAGTGGGAATTGCCCTGCAAAAATGTACTAGAATAACAAGATGCTGCTTCTTTGCATGAGTTTTTTATAAATGTTTGACAGAATGAATGTTCACCTTACAGCTTTTGATGTATATTATTGCAGTTATGGTGGGGCTCTCTCCAGGGGAGCAAACATTCATTCTCGTCCACCATTGACACGCCCCTCTCCACACAACCAAAAGAAGATACCGAGAATTTAAAGAGAAATATCACCAGCAGTAAATTCCTATATTTAATCATTATTCTAAATTTGTTTATACAGATACTCCCTGTAGATTCATCTTCCCCAGTTGGAGGGGAAGTTGCCGAACCAGAATCACATCTTCTATTGAATGAAGTAGAGAAGTTGAATCCTTTGGAGTTTACTTCTATTCCTTGGTCTCTGGAGCTGATTATAATTCCAAATCTGATGGAACGGCGTCGTTTCGTTCTCTTTCTAGCTGCCCTCTCATGCTTTGTCGGATTTTACGAAGCGAGCCCCGGTGACGCTGATCCAGTGTACAGGTAAGAAATTTTGAGTTTGTTAGCTAAGAATCTTGAATTTTTTCTTTTCATGGATTTCTGTAATTGGAATTTGGCTACGTAATTGAGTTTTTGAAGTGTAAGTACATGTAGGGTAAGGCTTGGCAAGTGCTGAAGTATCGATTCTGTGGTAGTTGAACTTGATAATTGAGATATTATCTAAGGTTTCGAATTGATTGTAGGGTAAGGTAGTCATGATATGTGGACAGTTGATTGATCCTCAATCAAGTGTAGTTGTATTCAATTACTTCAGGTTCGAGTTTGGTATGTGGATAGTCTAACTCTGCCTATTGCAGATCTTTGTGTTTGATTAATGCGAATCAATAATGTTTTGGTTGCTTCTGTGGAAGGGTTTATTGAATTATTAAACTATGAGTCGATTTTGTGAAATTCGACAAACTATTGCATGTTATCAGGAACATTTCAAACAATTAGCTTGTTGAGTAACTAAAACTTGATTATCATTCTTTGATCTCGAACCCAAATAGACTACGAATCCTACTTCAAGAGAGCATCATAGGAATGACCATTTTAGTTGTTCTACTGCTCAAGAGTTTAATGGATTTTTGTCTTACTTGTGGGCGTATGAGACTTTCTGTTTTGCAAATTTAGCACTCTTAACTTCCTTGGTATGTCATTAAGCCAACAGGCTGTGGAAGTAATTAGTATAATATGTGAACCTGTAAAATTATCCTTGTCACCCTGCATTTAGTAAAATGTTTCTTCTTTATTTGTTGTCTTAACTGCAACCGGTTATTGAAACAGAAACTAATCTGATGGAACAGGGAATGGTGTGATTTTCTTTCATGGGATTGAGAATTATGATGAAAGTCTATATATATCTAGTGGATTGTTGTGTAGCTTCTCATTGTTATCTTGCACTCTTATCCATCTCACATCTCATCAAAGTTCTCCGCAATATTTCATGTGCTTTCATATCTCGTGATTTCTATCATTGTTCTTGGCAAGGTTTTAATATGTAAGCCTCGAAGCGTTTTCCTATGATCCCACGAGGCGTAAGAGCGAAGTGTTTTCATAAAAACACATGAAAATCATAACTATTACTCCCTCCTTCCACTAAAAATAGTCCTAAAGGTGGACGGCACGGGTTTTAATAAAAATGATTATTGTATTGTGAATGGAGAGGGAGCCCCACTTAAATAATGATAATTAATTGTATTGTGAGCGGAGAATATGGCCCACCATGTGATAGGTAATTTCCAAAAATGGAAAGAGACTCATTTTTGTAGACATCCAAAATGGCAAAAAGGGACTATTTTTTGTGGACGGAAGGAGTATAATAAAACACATAGAAACATAGCAATTAGCAAATTATGTGAAAACACATAAAAACTTAAGTATTTAACTATTTATTATATTTCTCATAATGATTAGCCATCAAATGTACATGAAGCTCAAATCATACTGATCTCCATCTCCATCTTCAAGAGATAGAGCAACTTTTCTGTCTCATGATGCACCAGTCTGCCTATTGTAGTCGTAGTGTAGTATGACCCATTGTGCGTTTGAATCTGAACTTGTGTTTATTTTACATGGTTGTGATATTGGATAAATTTAGAAACAAAGTCATGAATCAGTCTGGATAGGTATTTGGTTGAGACATCAATTATGTTTTCATATGGGTCATTGTGCTCATGCGTTTGTTAATTTATTTAATAATTTGGTTGCACTGCTAGGGCTTGTGTTTTGCAATGCGAGAAGACTGGATGTGTGGGGGAAAAGTGCTTTCAACACTGTAATTTTTCCTCTGATGGAAACCCCATTGATGGTCCATGGTATCTGCAGGAGCCACTTTACATTCAGTGGAAGCAATGGGACTGCCGCAGTGACTGTCGTTACCACTGCATGCTCTCTAGAGAAGAAGAAAGACATGAACTTGGCTACAAGCCTGTAAAGTACCATGGCAAGTGGCCATTCAGGCGTATTTATGGGATCCAGGTAAAATGACGCGTTACTTTGTGCAGAAAATGTTCTCCCTCAGTCCCTCATGTACTGTTGTCTTTTAGCCATTATAGTGTTCACGAGTGATTTAAGTACACTAAATCTAGTTAATCTTCAGGAACCTGTTTCTGTTGCTTTCTCTGCTCTTAATCTTGCGGTACAGTTTCATGGATGGGTATCATTCTACATCCTTGTAAACTACAAACTGCCCTTTAGACCGAACAAGAAGACATATTATGAATACACAGGCCTCTGGAACATATATGCAATCTTCGCAATGAATGCGTGGCTTTGGAGTGCAGTTTTCCACAGTCGGTGCGCACCATCATTCCTTTCTTTCCTCTCTCATATTTAATGCATATAACATTCCTGTAGTAACATTGGAGGAATTTATCGTATTATACGTAAGATGAAGTGCTTATCAGTTTCTCCTCTGATGACTAGAATTCATTTCAATGTAGAATATTCTCTGTAATGCTTAATTTAATTTTGCTATACAAACTCTTACGAGATTAGGTAAGAAGTGGATAGGACATGATACATATAAATGGAGTCCGTAGGAATGAATCCCACGAATGTGGAGTAAAAATTACTTTGAAAATATGACACTCCCTCCGTCCCCCAAATACCTTCCTATATTTCCTCTTTGGAACGTCCCCCAAATAACTTCCTATCGATTTTGGGACATTACCCTACCACTAATAATACTTTATTTATTTTTACTTTTCAACATTTCATCATTCCCAATACTATATATGACACATTTTCACCACTTTCAATACTAATTATACTCCCTCCGTCCCATTTGTATTGGCCCTTTACTTTTGGGCACGGAGATTAAGAAAACCTTTATTTATGAGTTAAGTAGGTGGAGTGTTTTACTTTTGCCCACTTAGAAGCCCTTATTTTTGCTATTTTAAGAAAGGGGCCAATACAATTGGGACAACCCAAAATGGTAAGGGGGCCAATACAAATGGGACGGAGGGAGTAATACTTTTTCTCCACTACCAATACACTTAATAACTTTTCCTTAAAACCCGTGCCGTCCCCTACTAGAAAGTTATTTAGGGGATGGAGGGAGTAATTGTTATGAGGGAAAAGTAAACCCTTTGATTATTTTCCCCGTCATAATAGTAAAATAAGGTGACAAATAATTTCTTGTTTACAATTTTTATGGGGGTTGTTAGACTAGTATGAGATATGCCTTTTATGTTCTAATTTCAAGGTATTCTGCAAAATGCATGCAGAGATGTTGATTTGACTGAGAAGCTGGACTACTCATCTGCAGTGGCATTACTTGGATGTTCTCTTATGCTGGCTATAATACGAGCTTTCAATGTGAGGCTTGAGGCTGCAAGAGTCATGGTTGCAGCTCCCCTAATAGCATTTGTGACAACTCATATCTTGTATTTGAACTTCTATGAACTCGACTATGGTAATCCTTCTGAATCCCATTACTCTCAAGCTAGATTGAATCATTTTCATCTTAGTGAGAAGTAGTAGTTTGACCATTTGAATTGACTTCCGTTTGTTTTTACTTCAGATAGAAGTTTTTCTTAGTTTTTGTAGGATGGTATAAGCAGAAGTAAAACTCTGAAAAAATAAAAAATGCAAAAAATAGAAATCTGAAATGGAGGAAATCGGGTATAATTTGCAGTATTCTTCTATGATGATATTATAGTATCCTTTTATAACGGATTGTCTTACCTCCTCTTGATGACTAACAGTAAAATACAAGTGATAATACTGAAACCTTTTATGAAATGGATGGATATTTGTCTGTCAATGTTGCATAAAATTTATACAACACTCTGGAGCCCAACCAAGATGTGCGTTTTGCAGGATTGAACATGAAAGTTTGCGTGGCGATGGGTGTCGTACAGATAGCTATCTGGGCAGTCTGGGGCGGTGTCTCTGGCCACCCTTCTCGTTGGAAGCTGTGGGTGGTTGTACTCGGAGGTGCTCTTGCCATGCTCTTGGAGATTTATGATTTCCCTCCGTACTTGGGACTTGTTGACGCTCATGCCCTTTGGCACGCAACCACAATTCCGCTCACATACTTATGGTGGAGTTTCGTAAGAGACGATGCAGAGCATAGAACCTCGGTTCTCCTCAAGAAGACCAAGTAGTAATTCTATTGACCTGTTTGTGACGCTTCTCCTTGATGTGCCGTTGTATGTTATTTGTTTTTTCTCACAGTTGATGCATTTCCCTGAAGTGCTACTAATTGTGGGTTTCTTTGGCTTTGGTTATCTGAAAATATTGAGTTGGGATACTTGTGATAAGGTTAATCTTTTCTGACCACCAAAAACGTTTTGGGCTATCTTCAATTCTTCGGAGCTTACAACTTGCCTTCTAATTTATTCTGCTTGGAAACATTCAAGTTCAGGATCATGTTTCGTTCTTCGAATACTTGTTTATGATATTCTTATGAACTTGATAATATGGTTATGGCCATTTGTCAATTTCAATCTCGTGCTCTATGACTATGTATTTGATAATAATTTTAACCTTTACCTATACCCGATGATGATTAATTGATGACTTTTCAAGAGTTTAGGTAAAAACTTGTGTGCATTCGAATATACATAGTATAATACATACTCCTATACTCTTAATTAAATTCAATTAGGTTAATCAGTTTTCAATAAAAAAATTATTAAATCGTTAATTATAATTTAATTTGGATGGCTGCATTGGAATGTGTTTATATTCATGAAGCCAAAACAATTAAGCATAATAATATCATTTTGTTTTATTAAATGACATTTACAATTATTAGATCACCTTATTTTCAAAAAAACGTATCACGGTGCGAAATAAAAGAATATTCCTAATTCACATATATATCAACTTAAAAAGCTCCATAACGACACGTCAGCAGAAACTTCCACGTCATCAGCGTAGTAGTGAGGTGGCGGCAGCATCATCCCCTCCGCCATATTGGTCAGCAAGCCATGCATCCCAAACACTTCCTCCTCGTCCACAAACCACACAATTTCCGGCGACTCTGGCCGGAAAGCCTCCGCTGCCTGGACTGCCGCCCTCCTGATGTCCTTGGCGTCCGTGGACGTTGGGACGGGCAGCCGCCACGCGGAGTCGGCGAAGTTGAGGCACGCGGACCGCCCCCGCAGCGCCAGCGCCGCGACGTCGTGCGCGCGCGCCGCCATGTCGACGGTGGGGAAGGTCCCCAGCCATATCCTGGACTTCTTGTTGGGCTCCCTCACCTCGCACACCCATTTTCCGGAGCTCCGCCGCCGCACGCCGCGGTAGACAGGGTGGCGCGTCTCCCGGAACTTCTTCCTCCCCGCCCGCTTCTTCGGATTGTCGGAAGCAAGAATCACTTCGTTTTCCGACGTGGAATGCACACGTGGAAGATGATTGTCTGAGGCGAACATCTGCTTTCTTTGCCGAATAGTAGAATCTTGCATTATATGCATTGAAAAAGTTGATGAATCTTGAAAATTGTGTGTGCAAGTGCAAATGATGGAGAAGTGTGTAATTTATATGTGAGAGTGCAAGTGATTAATCATTTAAAAATTATAGATAAATCATAAATGACACACGGAAATGTTGATAAGGCGCCAGGCTAGCTAGCTGCCCACGGTTTGCACCTTTTTAACACTGATAAGATACGCGAAAGAGTGATTAATTAATTAAAGGGGCGGATTCATGGGCCATGTGACGAATGGGTTTGGCCCATACCGGTGTTTATTTCTAATTGACTAATGAGGGCAGTATTTAATTAGATAGTGACACTTGTAGTTCACTGTATCACTCTTTAAAGCAAGCAAGAAACCAGAAACTTCCTCCATGCACAAAACTAGTATCTTCGCGTAAATGGTCGAGTTGGATCGAGGATCACTAAATTCGAAGTTCATTCATTTTCTATTATTAGTTTCAACATCGCAAATTTTAAGATTGACTCATTAACAGGGAAAATAAGCAATTTAACCCTATCATAGAAATCACTATAATCTTTAACGAGTACCTGACCCGTCGAAATTCGACGGGATCTATTAAAATACTCCCTCCACCTCACGAAATATAACACAGTTTCCTTTTTGGTCCGTCCCACGAAGCATGACACGTTTCTAAAAATGACAAAAAATTTACCTTTTATTCACATTTTCACTTTTTCACTTTTTCACCTACCGCACTTAACACACAAAATACCAATTTCTTAATTTCCGTACCAAATTATTAATGCATTTTTTATTTCATGAATTATTTTTCACAAAAATAGAGAATTTAATAAAATTGTTATAAAGTAAAAAAAGTTATAATATTTATTTAAAATTGACCTAATTTAAATGTCTTATAAAATTTATATGTAAGAAGAGTTTCGATCCAAAAAATATTAAAAGAGAAATTGGAACAATTATTTGAAATGTATCTATATTAGATGTCTGTAGTTGGAACCAATAATTAAAAATTAAGAAAAAAGAAATAAATAATATCATTAATCACTTAAACTTTAAAAGTTTGAATGAATTATTAAATTTGCAATTACCTCATAATCTATCGAAAATTTCATCATACAACACGTTAGTTGTTGTGTCTTGCATATGACATCTTTTTTAGTGACTTTTGAGATTGCCACGTAGAATTGTCCATAACTAAGAATAGGTTTCGGCATATATAATCCTACATTTGAAAGAGATTGTCCATGACTTTTATTTATTGTCGACATAGCAAAACAAACACTCATAGGGAATTGCCTTCTCTGGAACTGAATTGAAAATTTAGTGAAATGCGATGAAATCGTAATCATTCTAGCTAGGGGTGGTAATCGGTCCGATTCGGTTATAACTGAATCGGTTTGCCGGTTAACCGAAACTGATTAATAACAAAAATGCTAACCGAAAACCGAACCGGTTTTTAGTTTGGTTAACCGATTAACCGATTAAATACATGGCTGAGCAGAACTTAGCCTTAAGCATGGTGATTGTTGTCTCGGTTGAGTGATTTGGGGGTGAGAATCACGGCGGCGGCAATAGCTGATGGACAGCTGCTGTCCGGCCGAGTGAGAAGGGAAGGGGAAAGAGAGAAGAGGGGTCGGTGGCTGTTCACAGCGAGGGTAGAAGAAGGAGAAAATTAGGGATTTGATTTAGGGAGAGGGGTTTTTTGAAATTGGAGGAATTTTGGGGTTTTTGGTGTTTTGAGTCGGGGTAGGAGAAGAAGGAGCCAACGCCGGGACTGAGAAGTGGCGGAGGCGCCGCCGGTCGCCGATGCATGTGCTACGACGAGGAGACAGAGAGGGGGTGAGAGGAGAGGGGCGGAGGCGACACGCCGGCTAAACCGTTTTTGGTTTTAACCAGTCCGTTACCGGTTAAACCGATTAACCGGTTAACACCGAAAGTGATAACCGATAACCGAACCGAATCGAAAAATTCTGGTTATCGGTTAACCGATTAACTGTTTTTTTGGTTCGGTTACGGTTATAACCGAATAACCGGAATCGTTTTACCACCCTTAATTCTAGCTATAGAAAATTTATTGCGCTCATTTTTTTTTGAAATGAGTTTCCCTTCACTTACGTGTTCCCCAAGTTGGGTTACTATCAGCTTGGTGCCATTGCAAAGCTTATTAGATTGATTATATTTTTTAGAAGCGTGATTATGCATTCCTCTTTCAATTTAATCTCACGATTTGGCAATGAGACGGAAGAGTAAACTAAATTGTACTTTAATTAATTAATTTATGCTTTAAGGGGGTACTTTAATTAATTAATTTATGCTTTAAGGGGGACTTGTAATATAACCTTACCTACTACCACAAATGTATATATATGCATTGACAAGGAATTTGCAACAGAGAATATATACAATCCCGTTGTTGTCAAGGAAAAAAGTAGAGTGATAGCCATAATGCAATCATATAACTTACTCACATTGATACTTATAAATTCGTAAAACATGATAGCTCTGCTTGAAGCAGAAATATCCTTGTGTACATTTCCTCAGCTCTTATTCATATAAAACGGGCCGCTACCAAAGCCACATTTAATGCAGCTGTCTGAGGAAATTCAGTGCCGGCGGCAAAAAGACCAACTAAAAACTCACAAATGGAGGATTTGGTCATAAATATTGCGGCCCAACCGCACACACACATACATATATCAAGGATATTTCCAAAGACTGTCGTTTTTGGAGTAATCCTCCGGCGACTCCGCTGCGGGCTTCATCCGCGGCGGGCTGACCAGCATGCCGTGCGCCATGTCGTCCAAAAGCTTCGGCATTCCAAACAGCGCTTCCTCGTCGACGAAGTCATGCGCCTGACTGCTCGACGACGACGCCTCGCCAGCCGGGGGCTGCGCCTGACGTCCGGGGCCGGCATTCCGTGGCGCGATGGCTGAGGCGGAGGCTGCGGCGGCCGCCCTTATGTCGTCGTCGGAGAATGAGGCCGGCATGGGATACGTGGGAGCGAGGCCGGGGAAGTTGATCATGGCTTCGGGGCCTCTGAGGGCCAGCGCCGCCACGTCATAGGCAGCCGCTGCCATCTCGGGGGTGGGGTACGTGCCTAGCCAAATGCGCGCTGTCTGACGCGGCTTCCGGATCTCCGACACCCATTTCCCGCTCCGGCACCGGATTCCGCGGTAGCTGGGATGACGGCCTGACCTCGGCGAGGCGGGCGGCGGGAGGGAGCCGTCTTCAGCAGCCATGCACTCGAATTTGGAGAAAAAAAAAGAAGGGATGAGAGTATTTAGATTTGGTGCGACAATGTAGCCTAAGTTGGACACATAGGATAAATTAGTTGGAGGATCCTATTATATAAGGGCAGGGGGAATATGTAATGTAAGACAAATAGAGAGATGAGAGAGAAAAGGCGCGGGAAAATCGTGGACCCTTATTTCGTGGGACAATTCTTGTTTAAGGTTTGCTGTGTATATGATGATTGTCTCACTCTCACTCTCATTTTCACCATCACACTCGAACTCTCTCTAACGCGCATACACGGGTGGGACAGACACTTGACACTCTCACTACTTGACCATTTAATTCAATCCTTCTTAGATGTTTGATTAATCTTTGAGTCGGTGCTCTAGTGCCATGTGTAGTTCGTCTGATTTTTTTATTTATTTTCCTCACGTTGGAATAATTCGTTGCCGTATTTGGGAGAAATTTAGATCGGTCACTACAAAAAAACGCGCAAATAGCGACGAAAACTACCGACGGCGGCGCCGCCGCCGGCAATTACCAACGGCACGGCGGCGGCAAAAACGGCGACCCGCCTTTTGACTATTACCGGCGAATTACCGACGGCAAAACGGCCGCCGCTAATTAGCGGCGGTTACGCCGTCGCTAATTTAAATATATATTAATATACATATATATTATTTATTACCGACGGCATTTGCCGTCGGTATTTACCGGCGGCAATCGGCCGCCGCTAATCGCCACCGCCGGTGACATCCGGCGATAGCACAACCGTCGTCCGGCCAACGTTACCGACGGCATTTTTCCGCCGCTAATTACCGACGGCAAATGCTAATTACCGACGGCATTTGCCGTCGGTAATTAATTTTATTTTTTTTAATTTTTTTTTAATTTTTTTTAATTTTTTTTTATTTTTTAATTTTTTTTTCATTTTTTTTTTCATTTATCATCTAATAAATTGATCAAAGATAAAAATACAAAAACATTGAAATCAAATATATATTGAAATACAAGTGAAAATTTAAACATTGATTATTACTAATCTAAGATTATTACTAAGAATTCAAGATTTTTAGTAAGAATCTTATAATTATAACTTAAGAATGTTAATTTGATTAGTGATTCACTCATCAATCATCACTAATCCAAGATTATTACTAAGAATTCAAGATTCTTAGTAAAAATCTTATAATTATAACTTAAGAATGTTAATTTGATTAGTGATTCACTCATCAATCATCACTAATCCAAAATTATTACTAAGAATTCAAGATTCTTAGTAAGAATCTTATAATTATAACTTAAGAATGTTAATTTGATTAGTGATTCACTCATCAATCATCACTAATCCAAGATTATTACTAAGAATTCAATATTCTTAGTAAGAATCTTATAATTATAACTTAAGAATGTTAATTTGATTAGTGATTCACTCATCAATCATCACTAATCCAAAATTATTACTAAGAATTCAAGATTCTTAGTAAGAATCTTATAATTATAACTTAAGAATGTTAATTTGATTAGTGATTCACTCATCAATCATCACTAATCCAAGATTATTACTAAGAATTCAAGATTCTTAGTAAGAATCTTATAATTATAACTTAAGAATGTTAGATTGATTAGTGATTCACTCATCAATCATCACTAATCCAAGATTATTACTAAGAATTCAAGATTCTTAGTAAGAATCTTATAATTATAACTTAAGAATGTTAATTTGATTAGTGATTCACTCATCAATCATCACTAATCCAAGATTATTACTAAGAATTCAAGATTCTTAGTAAGAATCTTATAATTATAACTTAAGAATGTTAATTTGATTAGTGATTCACTCATCAATCATCACTAATCCAAGATTATTACTAAGAATTCAAGATTCTTAGTAAGAATCTTATAATTATAACTTAAGAATGTTAGATTGATTAGTGATTCACTCATCAATCATCACTAATCCAAGATTATTACTAAGAATTCAAGATTCTTAGTAAGAATCTTATAATTATAACTTAAGAATGTTAATTTGATTAGTGATTCACTCATCAATCATCACTAATCCAAGATTATTACTAAGAATTCAAGATTCTTAGTAAGAATCTTATAATTATAACTTAAGAATGTTAATTTGATTAGTGATTCACTCATCAATCATCACTAATCCAAGATTATTACTAAGAATTCAAGATTCTTAGTAAGAATCTTATAATTATAACTTAAGAATGTTAATTTGATTAGTGATTCACTCATCAATCATCACTAATCCAAGATTATTACTAAGAATTCAAGATTCTTAATTAGTAAGAATCTTATAATTATAACTTAAGAATGTTAATTTGATTACTGATTTACTCATCAATCATCACTAATCCAAGATTATTACTAAGAATTCAAGATTCTTAGTAAGTATCTTATAATTATAACTTAAGAATGTTAATTTGATTAGTGATTCACTCATCAATCATCACTAATCTAATATTATTACTAAGAATTCAAGATTCTTAGTAAGTAACTTATAATTATAACTTAAGAATGTTAATTTGATTAGTGATTCACTCATCAATCAACACTAAGGTTATGAATGGTGTATAAACTAGATTGATAAAAAAAAAAAAAAAAAAAAAATTAATAATAAATTAATTAATAAATATTTTTCCGACATAAAAATAAGAACGGAAACGAGCCCAATCCGTAATTAACAACATTTTTTGTATATCATCTCGACATATTATAAGGTTATGAATATATATGATATTGTATATTGAAGTAGACTTTAAATGAATTAATAGATACTATATATATCAATAATACGAGTGTTCTGTACTGGTGACCATTCGAAAAGAACTTCAAGGTTAAGCGTGCTTGACTTAGAGCACAACTAAGATGGGTGACCGACTGAGAAGTTCGTCTAAATTATGCAATACTGTATAAATACCGAAATAAATTGTGGATATACAATAAAATAAATAAATAAATAAAATAAATAAATAAAAAAAATAAAATAAAAAAAATAAATTAAAAAATATTACCGAGGGCAAATGCCGTCGGTAATTACCGACGGCATTTTGCCCTCGGTAATATCGTGAACAACTCCGGCGTGTGCGCCACCACCGTCCGGTGGAAATTACCGACGGTGATCTCGCCGCCGCTAATTACCGACGGCAAACGCCGTCGGTAATTTTCCGGCAAGTCTCCGCCGTTGAACGGCGGTATTTAATGGCGGAAATGCCGGCGGCTTCGCCGTCGGTAATGGCGTTGCCGACGAACCGTTTAGCGACGGCGAGTTGCCGCCGGTAACACTATTTACCGGCGGCCGTCTTTTGTTACCGACGGCATTTCGCCGTCGGTAATCAACGATTTTTTTGTAGTGGGTGGGCTCCATTGTTCTTATATCACTAAATATAGAATACTAGTATTATTGTTGCACACGAATTCGAACAGTTGGATTTGCGATTTATTCGTTAAGTGTAACCGGAGTGTCGGTAAATTAAGAAAAGTCCGTCTAAGTTTTTTCATGTTCTTTAATATGTGTATACCTCGTTTTGTTTTAATATGTGTAATACCCCTTGCTGAGTTTTAAAATAATTTTAAACTTTAAAATATAAGATGATTCATGCCAGAAAAATAATTTTTTTATGATTTTAATTTCAATAAAATTAATTATATAATTTTTTTATAAGTTTTTAGTTATTTAAATTTTTATGCATTGCATATTTATTCACTACAAAAAAAACGGTAATAGACAACAGTCAGAAACCGTTGTCTATTAAAAAATAATTGTTGTAAATGAGAGTATTGTCTATTGAAGGGCGGTCATAGACAACGGCTGGAAACTCGTTGTCTATTCTCTGATAGACAACGATCGGAAAACCGTTGTCTATTCTCTAATAGACAACAATCAGTAAAACCGTTGTCTATTCTTTTGTCTATATTACAATTTTTATTTTGTATTTATATTTAAAATTTCCTATTTTTTCGATCTATATTTCATTAAATCTAAAAACATTATATAAAAAGCCAAAAATACATAAATTAATAATAGAAATTTATACATTAGTATCAAACATCATCATCCTACATCCATTAGTATCAAACATCATCATCCTATATTACATTGAAACATAAGTATAACTTTTTTGATCAAATCTTTTCGCAATACTATCTGGAGCTGTAGATCCTCTATGGGCAACTTTCTTAACCAGCTTCATGACAATACTATTATGAATATCTGCAAATTGAGAGGAAAAATTAGACAAAAATATTATATTCAAACATCTCAGTTGCTTCACCAAAAAATTTAAGAAACTTATAAGAGATGCTTATCAAAAATCTACACTGAAGATAACAGCAATTTGTCAAGAATGTAGATAGCAACATGAAGTGACTTATCGTTGTACAAAACCACCCTTATCCCATAATTAGAATCCATTAGCTTATTGAACGAGTTCATGAAAGGTTACCTTGACTAAGCTTAACAACCACAAATTTGTCTATTCATAATTCTACAAATCAATTCTAGCTCAAGCTAGCCAACTAATCATCACACAAGATTCTAATCAACTCTGCAATTCTTCATGATCTTACGTATCATAAACTAGCATAATTTACTCCAGGATTGATAAGCATTTTGTATTTTTTTTTCTTCAACTTATAGTTACCTGATTGTTGCTGAATACATTCAGCATCAACGTCATCAAGGTTTACATCCTCATCCTGTTCACAATGAGGTGCCTTATAATCTTGAATTTTGCAAGTGCAATACTTGATAGGATCTGCACGTAAACCCAATAATAATTCTAACCACCTTTTTTGACACTCAAACATAGGCGATGGGTTTATTCCCTGCAACCAATGAAACTATTTTTCAAATTTAGTTATAATATAACTCTATTTAATGAACTAACTCATAACTTTAGAGTGTCTTGTGCTATTAACCTCTGGCTTTCATTTTCTGAATAGGTTAGGTGATCAACAAGTTGGCAAGAAAAATGCATGGTTACCTCAGAAGTACTATAACCAAATTAGAATAACTCATATTCATGACTACTATAACCACAACAAGTTAATCAAATCACAAATTTAGAAAGCATAGGAATCAATTCAATTCACAACGATAAATTCATGAAATTTTAAAGAAAACATTGCAACAATAAATTCATGAAAAAGATCGCAATATTGGTGATTCAAACGATCACCACTGCCTAATCCCATCATCAGATCAACACATTTGCATTAGATCACGTTAATCTACCCAAAGTTGCAACTCAAATGCAATGTAGACATTACCATGAGTGCTGATGCTACTCACAAAGCTATCAACTGTAGATCTTGAAGTAACACAGCAGCCAATAAACCTTAAACTGATGCAATATCCACTCTCCTTCACTGCATCTTCACCATCATCTATTTTCTTCTTCCTCCCCTTGGATTTCAACCACCAAACATTTTGACTACCAGAACGATATAGATTAAATTCAAGGAATATGGTTGTTAGTACTAACTGCTCATACTGACCTGCTCATACTGACCGCATAATGAAATTGGAATTCTTATCAAAATGATAATCAATCAGTCTGCCAAATAATCTAGAATATAGTCAGACCAATAGCAATTTTATTAAATACAATTCTACATACCAGCAATATGGTATTGGCTAAGGCTAACCTATTAATTTGTCAAATTAGGGCCATTCTACTATCCAAAGTCGAAGCCAGTGTATATGGATCATAGTTTACCTTTCTAATGTATCACTATGACTCCTTCCAAGGAATTAGTGAAGGATATTGATTCTAAGACTCATACCTGTGGAACTCAATGTAGCGAGTGAAACAATGCCGTGTTTGGTTGGTCGTCGGGAACCCAAAACCAGCAGGTGCGAAATTCAATCTGACAAAATCAATTCAAACACTAAAATTTAGCAAAAAGTCGAAAGACTACATCTCTATCACCAAATAGAAAATGGGGAGAAAAAGCGCAGATGTGAAACAATAAAGTTATTCTTATTAACCCTAAATAATAATCGAATTAAAAATCAATCAAGATGAAATTGTTCATCAGAAACATGGATTACTAATCGAACAAGGATAGAGAGGCACAAACCCACCGTCGCCTGAAGTGGTGCCGCCTATAATCGATAGAGCCGCCGTGGAGTGGCGCCTAAAATCGCATCGCCGCTGTGCCTTAGCACCTGAACTTACGCCGCCGCCATGCCCTAGCGCCTGAACTCGAGCCGCCGCCGTGGAGTCACTGCCCTAGCGCCGGTGAGGATGGTTTTCCTAGCACCTTGTGAGGCGACGGTGGCTGGGGCTTCGACGCTGATGGGTGGCGTGGGGAAGGAGGCTGGGAACTTTGGCGAAAAGAATAGAACGAAATTACGACTTAGAAACTTCAACCACCCACTGAACGGCGGATCTGGCGCGGGCAACGGAGGATAGGGTCGGACGGCGGTGGGTGGCGTGGGGCGACGGTGGCTGGAGCTTCGATGCTGATGGTGGCGTGGGGAAATAAGGAAGCTGGGAACTTAGGCGAAAAAGAGAGAATGAAATTAGGGCTTAGAAATTAATTTTCAAAAAATTTAAGCAGACATTACACAACTTAAAAAAATTACGTTGTCTATTATGATAATAGACAACGGCTTACAGAAATGGGTTGTCTATTTCAGGCGGTCATAGACAACGAGTCTAAACCTCGTTGTCTATTAGAGAATAGACAACCGGTTTTAGGACCGTTGTCTATGACCGCCTGAAATAGACAACGTGTATCTGTACGCCGTTGTCTATTATCATAATAGACAACGGGTTTTGAGGCGCATTGTCTGAATTCTCGTTGATAGACAACGGTCATGCTATACACCGTTGTCTATCAACGTATAGACAACAGTTTTCCAAGCTTGTTGTCTATATTCTGTTGTCTATCAGCTAAATTCTTGTAGTGATTTAAGTTGAAGTATTTAATTCGTAGATAATATACGCCAAACTATTTAATTAGCGGAACCAAAAATATTTATTACAGATTCATAAAACAAATAAAAAGATTTTAATTGGCATGTCATGTCATGTGATCACCTCCTTATTTTCGGCAACTCTTATCATCGTGATCAATTCCTACTACCACTTTATAACTATCTAATGAAAGAGCTCAAGTTCAGACAAGTTCTCCATTTTTTATTCTACACAAATCATTTAACAATTCATCACATTTCACTCTCGCATGAAAGAACTCAAGTTCAGATAGAAGCAACAACACAACTTAACCAAAACTCTTCAAGGTTTCTTTCTAACTCAATAACACTTATAAATCTGTTCATGGCCCTTTTCGTTTACAATATGATGCATATATTATTGAATAACAAATCTATACATATTCAAACTTTGCAGTTGCCTAAAAGGTAGTACACTATATTGCTTGGTGTACTTGATGGTTTTATGTGTTGAATAAAAACTTTCCATAGCCATTTTTGGTGGTCCTAGTATGAGACGGACTTGATGGAAGTTGTATGTTGATGGAGGTTGAGCAATTGGCTCTTAATGATTCGGTATATTATTTGTGATGTGCTATTGAGAAGCACTTGTGATGAATCATCTAATGAGTGTAGAGAATTGGCCATTTCCTATGAAATTATGTATGATTTCTAGAGCACTCATGAGATCCAAAGGTGTTTTGTGTGGCCATGTTTTTTGTATGTATCAAGGAGACATTTGAATTTTAGGGAAGTCACGTGTCGTGAGATATTGTCACAGGAATTCGCTTAGTTCAAGAATTTTATTCACTTTGTGGAAATCTTGTGTCAACTCACTTCACTAAATCGAAAGATTATTGATACTTAAGTGATGAACCTTCTAGTGCTCAGTACTTTTGTTATCTAACCATTTATGGGGGATTGTTGAAAATGGTTAGATCTTTTGGGCTTATTTCTTCTTATACGTTGTGGGCTAATCTTATTTTTTATCTTGGGTTGGGCTACTTCTTAGAAGCCTCCTTAATCCCTTTTATTTATTTTGAGCCCAAGAAAATCAAGGAGGACTGAGTCATAGCTCGTTGAGTGCCCAACGTCTCTTCTGTTTTGGTTTTTTGCTTTCTCTAGAACGTTAGCACATCTCCTTGGCTGTGATTATTTATCTCCTGCTTTTCCAATTGAGAAAAATGACTCTTTATTGATCATCTTCTTCCCTTTTGCTGAGCACTAGTTTCACTTTGTCTCCGAATTAAGTAAAGTAGATTGTGCATACTTTGCTTAATTGTTGTGTTAATCTTGGGAAGCGATTGGCCAGCGGGACTAGCACAACTGAGTTGACCTAAATTGTTTTTAGGGCAGTGGTTCATCCACGGCGCAACCTAGAATCTCTTTCTTCTTTGTTCTTGTTGATTTTTCTTTGTGACCTTTCATCGAACAGGTTGTCTGCGTGTTTCTGTTGTGCCGGTTTCATGTCCATTTTTCTTTGGTTTCAATGTTCTTGATAAGCTCTTGGCAAGGACGTTCTGGCATTAGGTTTGTGACGTGAAGTGCAACGCTCTAACATGGCTTAGTTATGGTCGCCGAAAACCAAAAGAAGGCGACGACGCTCTTCGCAGTTGAAGAAGATATAAATAGTCGATGTGTTTGTTGTGATCTGTGACAGAGGGAGGGCTAGAGGTGATCGACGACTGTGAGTTTGTGTTTGTGTGTGTGTGATTTCAGCTAGAGAAAGAGTTCAGTCGTGAGTTAAGCATGAAATGATTTGCATTATGCATTTTGCAAATAAAAGCATTTATGATTTAAATTGATTTACATAAATAAATTCAATTATCAAAGAAAAGTCGAGCAAGGATATTGTTGGTGTCCTTAACCGAGAATTTTAGTTTTCAATATTGATTTACATGCATTTTTCACTCCATATGTCGCGTTATTCTTAAGTATTTTGGGTGTTTCTTATCAAGTGTTAAGTCGTCTATAGTTTAAATTGCATATTTTTGTGGAATAGACTACTCGTCCGTGCTCATGCTATTTTTATAGGTTTTGGACTCAAATTGGGATGATTTTGATGATAGTAGAGAGAAGTACTTGAAGAGACGAGTTCGTAGGCGCAAACAGAGGTCAAATCGGACACCGAACGAGGAAGAACGAGCATCGGGAAGTTCTCCGGTCGGAGCGCACGCGTAGGAGGTCTCGCGGTCCGCGCAACGGAACAGAGAATTTTGGAGGACCACGCGGGGGCGGCGCGCGGCCGCGCGACTTCGCGCGGCCTGGCCATGCAACTTCGTTTTGATCTTGTTTTATGTCCATCAGGGAAAGGGCTGATTTCCCCACCCTTCGCGAACTCGCGAATTGTCTCAGAAAACATGTCTGCAAGTCTTCGAAAGAATGAATGGAATTTGGGGCGAGTGTTCCAAACCACAACTGGACGGGTCCAGTCAGAGTGGTAGAGAATATTCGGCATTTGATGCCTTCCGTATACATATGCAGTGTGACTAATCCCTCAAACCGGTTAAGGTGCACCTACGGATCAGTGGTACCGTCGTAGTCCAGTGAAATAGGCTTGTAGCTTCTTGGCAGAGTATCTGCCAGAATGTCAGCGGAGAATGGGCTCTGGCTGGTAATGGTATGGACCTTTGATGTTCTGGCCCGCTTGTCGTCCTTGTACCTCCCATGCTCCCTCATTTCCTTTGGCGAGTCGTGGGCGTGATGACGCTTGTGACCCTTCCAGAGGTATATTCCTGATCCCGTCCCTCTGTCCGTTCAGTCTGTCGTGACCTCTCTGACCGATGCGATTTCTCGGACCGATACGATTTCGCTGCTCGGTGAGATCTCTCTGACCTCTGTACCCTCTCAATCCTCTGGGATTTCTCCCTCAAAGTATCCTCCAGATCCTTGAGCTGGTTCTTCAGTTGCGACACTTGGTTTTTCAGTTTCGCGTTTTCCCTTGGTCTCTCCTCCTCGAACATGGGAGTGATAGAGCGACTGTCAGACTCATCTACCCCTTCCTTCCTGACAATGCTACTCAGCATGATGCGGCTCCCTTCTGGCCTCTTTTTCGGTTCCCTCTCAGCAGGGAACCTCTGTGTTTCCTTAGGCAGTGTGGGCTGTTTGTTGGCGAGTTGGTCACTCACCTCCAGAGCAGCGGAAGGCGGAATTTCAGTGCCCTGTTGGTTGAGCATTCCCAGCAAAGGAGTCGTGGCGGGGACAGTCGATAGCAGCGGAGTTCCTAGTGCTTGGCGTACGGCAGCATAGTTAAGCAAAGCCATCATCTGTTCTGCTAACACGAAGTTCAGCGGACTGCCACCAGATGTGGGGACCAGATCTTGCAGTTCAGATCCAGTGGCCACCAGAGCAGATCTCTGGGGAGTGATGTTCTGACCCGTCAGCGGGGTAGCAGAAGTGCTGAGAAAACCCGACGATGTAGTGAAAATAGTGCTGACTGGCAGACTGTTGAGCAGCGAGGTGGGTATCTCAGTGCGGGCACCAGAGCTGAGCCCAGTGTTGTCGAACTCCTTCTCGAGAGTGCGGCGAGCATCAGAGGAATCCATAGTACCTACATGTGAAAAATGTGAGAAAAAACCTTGATAAAAACAAATCGAACCACCCCTTATCAGAGGAATCTGCAGTATAAGATATCCCGGACACTGGCGCGGACACCATTATGAAATCCCGACTGAAATACTTCCATGCCCTGGGAAATAAACCCAGGGCACGGATTCGAACACAGAGAGAGAATAACGGAGATTTCCTCACAAATCCGGAATCAAGTTCGGTAGAAAGAACATATTACCCGATAAATCAACCATGAAAACCCAAAAGCACGAAAAAACAGAGCATCAATCAGAAGATCGTTAGTAAAACACGTTAGACTTGTCAGAAAAACAGAGATCATGTGAGAAAATACGATAATCGCACGCAATTATTATGACAGTATGGAAAACAAACATAGATCTTCAGAGTTTTTCCAATCATTTTTTGAATCTAATGAATTGTATTTTTTTCATCCAAGAAGTTTGACCCCCCCTCTAATTTTTTCGATCTCACCCATTTTTCCAACATGCACATGCGAGAAAAATAATAAAACCACGAATCTTATGAATTTGCAGACAGATCGGAGCGAGAAATAGATTTATCGGTCCAGATTCACTTGGGTAATCGAAACAACGGATCAATCGGGGCCTGCGCACGCAAACCCGCTCGCGATTGCAGATCTGCATGCGCAGGTGGTCGAAACTCACGCCTTAACTCATAATTCCCACAGACGGTGCTAGCTGGTGAATCGTGAATGAATGGGTGGAGATTTAATCGGTGAATTATAATTAGATTATGAAATTTACCTAGTGTTTGAACGTAAGGATTGAGAGCAAAGAATTAAATTGCCGAGAACAAAGGAAATGAGCTGTAGTATTCAAGTAGAGAGCGCGTGTTTACAAGATACGAGTGTATGGGTATTTATAGATTACATGTTATGGGTAAAATAGTAATTTCATCTCTAAAAACATGCTCCCCGCGTGGTCAAGGGCATGGTAGTAATTTTGCCCGTAGGTAGGCGATTCCTCTGCTCTGGCGCGTGGGCAAATCATCCTTCTGTCTTTAATGATTTTCCTGACGAAGGTCATTCCTCTGGCGAAAGCCGTTTCTCTGACCCTAAAGATTCCTTTGTCTGCGTTCATTCCTCTGCTCCGCATATATTACTCCTCATCACTCTTTTGCAGCCTTCCACAAACGGGTGATAGAACTCCGACAACATTCCTATTTCTCCATGGCTGCCTTGGCCGTCCCATAGTGAAGCTTCCCATTTGATGAGTTTTGAAGAAGAAACAAAGCAATAGCTTGTCGTTCGGCCCCGCTGAGATCTTTCCTTCTTGTCATTCTCTTTTTTTTTTTTTGGTGGAAGCAGTTTTTTTTAGAATAATTTGGGGCGAAATGCTGCCCAAATTTTGGTGTAGTAAGAATGTGCAAACACCCCCTTTTATAGGGTTGTAAACATAACTTTTGGTGGCAATTTTAATTGAAAAGTGGCGCCAGTTTTTTTCATGTTTAATGTGTTCATTTTTTTCGGCTATTTGGAGGGAATTAGGCAGCGACAATTTTGGGAAATGAACAAAAATTTAAAGAAAAAAAAGGAATAAATAGAAATAAAAAAAATGTGGCAGAAATTAATTTAATGAAATTTTTGAATTTTAAATTTTTTAAGTTTAAAATTTGAAGTCAAAAGTTAAAATAAAGGTTAAACAATTCATTAAACAATACCTAATCAAAATATTAATGGAGGTGGGCCATATCACTTTAACATCTAAACCACTACTCCTTAATCTCCGTGCCCAAATGAATTGTGTCTTAAATATTGGGACGGAGGGAGTAATACATTATCATCAAACTAGTTCCAAAAATTTAATTCAAACTGTGCAATCAATGATGTAAGAAGCGCACCGCTGCTTTTGAGCATGAGAGAGAATATCAAAGTTTAATTTGTATTTTCCCCATCCACAATAAGTGTGATGTGGATGAGAAGGCAAAATTTTTAAAAAATGTTGAGATATGTTTATAAAGTCATAAATTGGAGAAAAGGAACGCATCAAAATTGATTTGTTACATAATTAATAAATAATTTGTGAAATAGTTTTTTGTAAGCATTGTGTGTGAATATGGTAAAAATTATAAAGTGAATTTTAAAAATAGCCACTTTGAAATAATAAAAATAAAAATTATCCACGAAGATAAAAAATTTAAAAATTGACCACAATTATCATTTTACCCTTCACATAAAAAACGTAAAAATTATCCACCGAATTCAAATTCACAACCAAGTCTATTCTTAATTGTGAATTCTAACTTTAAAACTTGAATTCACAACTGATATCTTAGTTTTGATTGTGAATTCGAGTTTTAAAACTTGAATTCACAACTAGAAATAATGTTAGTCGTGAATTCAAGTTTTTAAGCTTGAGCTTGAATTCACAACTCTAATTCACGACTAACACTATTTCTAGTTTGTGAATTCAAGCTTTGAAACTCGAATTCACTACTAGCACAATTTCAAACTGTGAAATCAAATTTTAAAACTTGAATTCACAACCAACACCAACGATTCAGTTGTGAATTCATCAAATTAGTTGTGAATTGAAGAACATTAACAACTCAAACTCACCTTTATATTCGCAGCTTCAGAATTTGATATTTTCATGTCAAAAATTTACAAAATAGAAATACACAAATATACAAAATCATTAAAAATATAACAATAAATGTTGGTGAAACTTCATTAGATTGTGAAATGAAATGATACAACAAATTAAAACCCCCCATTCGAAATTTACATAACCTAATCTTTGCAAGGTCTCGTTGAAGCAACAATTTAAATTTAAAGGTCTACAAAGCGTGCACCAATAAGGTGTTCTCCGTCGTTTGTAAAAATCACAGAAGCTGGTCTACTTGGCTCAGGGCTGCGGCGCTGCAACATTTCTTCATAAGTATTTATTTGTTTTGTTTGTTTTTCCTTGTGTTGGAAGTTATGTGAATGAATAAAAGGTGATGGGCAGAGGTGGCATGTTGGATGATCATTGAGAGAGAGAGAGAGGGAACCGGAGAGAGAAAGGGACGTAAGATTAGAGAAAGAGGAGAGAGAGAGAAGTAGCGAGTGGAGAGAGATGGAACGAAAAAATGTAAGATTGTTAGAATTTGCGGTATTTTTTTTTTTAATTTTTTAGGGCATGGGTAGTTTTGATTGTTTGCACAAAAAGTGACTAATTTTAAGTTTTAAATTTGACTAGACAAATTTTAAGTTTATTATAATAAATAGGTCAATTCCATATATATATTGACTCAAAATTATAATGGCATCTGTCTTAAAATAGAAAGATCATGGACGACGAAACTGACAAAAAGATCAAACTTATCATGGACGAAAGGAATATTATTTTATTAAAATTTAAGATTGGAGGATATAAGGGTATATTAGTATATTTATATTATTTTTATTTTTGTTTTATTTATAAATAAGAAGTAGTGAGTAAATTAGGTGCTATGTTTAGAATTATCCTTTTAATTTCTATACTTTTTATTGGTTTGCACCATTTCCCGGATATTTGTAGATTCTCATCAATTCCAGTATTCAAGTTACTCACCAAGTCCAGTGCCTTCAAATTTTACACCTGAAGATAAACGAAAAAGGCAGGAAATGGAAAGAAGATTAGGGCGGAAAGTGGAGATGTAGAGAACATTTTCCAAAGGAAGGAGTTGAGGATGCTGAAGAACCGTAACATGTCATGACACATGTGTCGAGAATACAACATATATTTTCATAGCTTCACCATGGCTTTAGAAGAAGCATATTCAGAGAATAATGCTTCTTAGGGTAGTTTCCATTGAAACAATGCAACTTGCAACTTGCTATTTGCTAAGTTTCTTTTTCTTTTCTCGAGCCGCTCCAGAAGTCTGCCCAGTAACTGGTGGTGCTGATTTTGTTTTTCAAATAACCATTTTAATTATACATGAAGAAGAAAACCCAATCATGTTCTTAATAGCTGTAATCAGTGAAATAAGATCGTATAGAGAGGAACGCTACAGACATGACTATAACTCAAAGGGAAGAAACAAAATCTACAACAATCTCACAATGAGCCGCCGAGCATTATTAAAACCTTACCAAAGTACATATCCACTCGAGGAAACAAACATTCAGTTATAGGTGCTAGGAGCAAACCTTGTGTACCACTTCCAAACCACAGTCAAATCTTTATACGGAAAATAACCAACCTAAATTAATATTTGTTGACTAAAACTTAAAATCAAATTAATATGGATTGGAAATTTTGAGAATGATAGTGGTGCAAGCTTTACCTGAGTGGATGCTAATCATGGATGACAATTGAAGGGACATGGCGGATTTTGTAAAAATCGTCTCCTGATGCCGAAACCCTTTTCCCCAACTCCGGCATTTCTGAAATTATGACTATTTCCAGAGTAGAAATGCAACTCAATCCATCTGGAACCATCTCGAGATGAGGGCAACATTGGATATGTATTCCAAAAAGAAGTGGCATGGCTCCTTGCTCCACTCTCCACTCCCTCAACCTTGGTAAACGATCTAATACAAGACTCTTGAGGCGAGGAAAACTGAATGCAGGGCACCTCATCTCCTCCCCAACAAATGATCTCTGCCTTAAATACAATTCAACTAAGCAAGGAAGCCTTCCCAGTATTCCCATAGGATCATCCTCAATTTCACAAAAAGACAAGCTCAACGTAGCAAGTTTTGAGCTAATGAAGTCGCTACTCACTGGTAGCTCCCCCAACTCAATAGAAATTCCCAAGTAATTAAGAATGGGACACGTGAATAATTGCTTCAAGATCATCAGCCCTTCCTCACTTGTTACCTGGCAACCATCTTTAATCTCAACTGCACAATACTGTAACTTGTTCCAGTTTGTAGCAATGGCGTTGACAATAGCTGACAAGCTTTCATTGTCGTGAATTTCTGCTGAAAAACGTCGCAGATTCTTCATTCTAGTAATACGTTTTAATTCATGCACAGAACTATCTAACCCCATCAAACTCTCCAACTCATCTACACCCTCATCCAATCTCAATCGATAATTTCCAATTGTTTCCTTATCATAATCAGGAAGGACCAAGTGTTTCAATCGGAACAACTTGTTCAACACATTGGGAACTCGAACATTCGATGAACCAAATAAATCAAGAGTATCTAAGTAGACGAAATTTCTTATGGAAGATGGTAGCTTATCGAGTTCACATCTTTGTAAACGCAAACTTCTAAGGTGAACAAGATTTGTGATTTCTCTAGGCAACTTTCTCCCTACAAATCTGAACCTCTCAATAACTAGATCTCTGAGCAATTTGAATTTCTGAAAATTAACTATACTTTGAGGAGGAAATTCAAAAATACCCAAATCTTCATGAATGATCATTCGAAAAGATCTTAAATGTTTGCTGGTATCTTCTGCACTAGTGATTGTAAGCCCCTCATGTTCCAGTTCAACTTCTTCTTTGAAATGGATAACCAAATGTCGTATTTTAGTGTGCAACAACACTCCTGGTGGTAAGGTACTAAATTTCCTACCTTGATACTCCAAAATTTGCACACCAAAGTCCTCCTTTTCCCCCATTTTCAAACATAGTGCCCGTACTACATCATGAAGTTTGCATCTCCGATATTTTCTTGAAGGTATAAGATCATCAATTTCAACTTGGACGATGGACCTAGAGGCCAACTCACTTAAGTAGAGCTCGGCAATGTCCATTAAAGTTTCATCCCTTCCTCGAATATTCTCATTTGAAACCATGCCTTGTGCTATCCACATCAGATATAGATGATCAACATATATGCTTTCGTCCTCTTTGAATACACCCATATAGAGAAAGCACGGCTTCAAATAATAAGGTAGATTTTCATAGCTTAAATTTAGCACTGCATCAATTTCACTGTCCCTTCCATCGTGGCCTTCACCTCTATATATAAATGTATTGATATTATCATTTACTAATTCCCAATCCCTGATAGAACTTTTCTTTCTCAAGACCCCACCAAGTAAGGAAATTGCTAATGGCAAATAGCCACATTTCTGTACCATTTCCTTCCCAATCCTGTCTAATGCTTTTTCTTCGAATGCAAACTCTGTACACCAAAATTATGAATGCTAATTAATTTAAGAGTACTTGTAATTGACATAATCAAGATATATGTCAAATCATTGGCAGAGCACAAAATTCTAATTTGAATCTGTCCATTTAATTTGAATGAATTGAGAATCCACGATACAACAAAAAGCAACTGTTTGCAAGTAAATAAGTTTGATAATTAATTTGTATATTAAATTTCAATTAGAAAAAAATCAACTTTACATCAACGAGCAAAAATGCATTTGTGTGACACGAGTAACAACGTTATTATGCGTACTTCATATTTCATATTTCATTTTGTTCTTATAGTAACATTTATTATTTTTCATTACAATTTATGAATCCAGTGTTAGACATTTAATTCACTTAATGTTTGAATATTCGTTTGCATTAAATAAGTATAATAAATACTAATAAATATATAAATAAGAGAAACTATTTTGTAAGTATAAAATTGTTAACTAAATATATATTTTTATTAATGGGATCATATAATAAATGTTATAACAAGAGTAGCGCTATCATTATAAGTAAATAGTTAAATTATATTTCTAATACAAGAGTAAGGTTTAGTAATAAATTAATTGGGATGTTGGTATATATATTTATCATCAAATAATTATATATTAGTTTATACTAATACTATGGTTAATTCATACCTATTTCTCTTTCCTACATGCCGATCACGTTCATGGAAATCATCATTTAATATCTAAGACTTATAACCATATAGCATGAATACTCAAGTACATATTATACGTTAATATGATTACTCAAGTATACACATCGTGACTTATTTCCACTGACCATGCATAACAGAAACATAAATGCTGAAATTCAATCTGATCGAGCACGTCCTAATATTAATAACAACCTATCTAAACATCTCTACTTTCACCTTTACAAAAAAATAAAAAAGATCTCCAGTGTTCCAATAAATATATTAAGTACTAAGTAGTACTGAGTAATGTAGCAAGAAAAAAAGCCATGTAATCTCTCTTCAACTAAATCACTTTATAAGAAGAAATAGAAAAAAAAAAGTACCAACTGTTCACTTTATCAAAAGTAGGCAGCTACAATTTGCCCATTAGATTATCAAGAAATTAATTAAAAATTTGAATTGAATAAAATTATAAATTCTTTTATACTTACATTCTTACTCTTACCATTATGCTAGGGGTATATTAGGAAAGACAATTTGTAAAAAATAAGATTTTTTTATAACATTTATCATAATCATGAGTCTTGTAGCTTAGTTGTATTCCTCCACTCTTGTAAGGGGTGACAGACTCAGGTACGAATCCTAATCCCCCTATCGCTCAACTTACTAAAAGTTTTTTTTTAATAATAGTCGAATAATAAATGAATTCTTATGTATGTGGAATCTCATGTGCAATTCATATTCTACACCGTCTAAAAGTTATCCTGTATGTTATATTGGATCTCATGCCAATGTATGAGACAACATTATAATTTTGGGCATACATAACGAGTATATATGAAATGATGAAATATGAGATGTAGCATGCATGAAGTGTAACAGATATAGAATCTGAAGATTAATAACTGACCAGGACTCCTGCCGTGGGGAAAAGCTTTCTTCTTGAGTAATTCCCGTGCATCCTTCATATTGAGAAGCCCAAGTTCAACTGAAAATCCAATCTCTGCTACATCTTTTTGGCGTGTGGTCACCAGGATTTTGCTTTGCAAATCTTGGACGTGGAAAGCATGCTTTAAGCCTTCCCATTGAGAAGTTTCCCAAAGATCGTCGAGAACAATTAGGCATTTCTTAGATCTTTGTACCTGGCATAGTCGCTTGATCAACTCCGTGTCACTCACACTCGAAAGGTCCTCCCCTTTTTGTGAGAGCTGCTGCATGCTGCTCAGACTCAAAATCTCCTCATTTATTTGTGGGATTAGTTGTTTGAGCACATCCTCCAAAGTTGATCGAACCCGACATTGTTGAGTAATGCAAACCCATGCAAAAGATTCAAAGCAACCTTTTTTGGTCTCAACTATTTGGTTGTAGACCCTTTTGACAATGGTGGTCTTGCCTATACCACCCATCCCCCATACTGAAATAACTCGATGCTCTTTGTCATCGACCACGAGGGAAATGATCTGCTTCACATCATCCTGCTTCCCAACAAAACAGTCGTCAATCTCAAAATTGGGGAAGGTTTTCCTTGTCCAGTTTTGATTGTCGCTAGTGGTCGAGCGTTCCGTTGCATTGATGATGCTCCTCTTTATGCCATTTTCTTGCATGTCCTTATCTATCCTTGCAAGCTCGGATTTAATACCTGACACCTCAGTGGCTAGTTGGTGGAGTGAGTAGCATTCTTTGAGGATACAAGTGTATTTGCCGAGGAGCTTTTTCAGGCCTTGTCTTCTCCTTGAAGACACTCGAGCAGCATGTATTTCAATGGCAGCTTCAGCCTTGTATACAAGATCTCTGATCTCTGCAATCCAATTGCCAATGGTTTTGCTTTCATGTCGTCTTCTGTCAGCATCTTCGAGGAGATACTTCATCTCTTTCAGCTGCTTCTCAAGCGCCTTCACTTCACCACCCATGCCAGATAGCAGCTTTCCTTCCTCCACCAGCAAATTGCGGATTTCTTGCAGAGCAAAGGAGACCACAGCCTCTGCCATTGCAATAATTTTATTAGATGGTTTGGAGTATTTTTGTTGGTGTGTTGTGTGAGGACTTATTTAGTATACACAACAAATACTTTGATTTGTTCATATGTTTGGTGATCGTTAGGACGGAAAATCAATTCAGTAACAGTGAAAGCAAGATTTTTTTTTGAGGCAAGAAAGCAAGATTGGAATAACTTTGATATGGCAAACTAGACGATATAATAATCACTTTTTGTACAGTTAAAAGTAATTAGGATGTCAGGATAATCCTAATGAAGAAAGGAATCAAAACAAAAGAAACAAACTTTACTGGAAAAAGAGAAAGCTTAATTAACAAAGCGGGAATGAATTCCTTCACCTGAAATTTGGCTCAAATATTATAAGATACTTTTCAGTGGTGCTCAGCCTCTTGGCTTAAATTAAATAAGACTAGTCTCGTGGAAGCTAAACTTTAATGGACAATATTTGATGCTACATTACTACAAAATGATGACAGAATAAGAATAACTTGACATGGCAGATTAGTTGTTGTAATCACTTTTTTCTTACAGTACGAGATGGTCCTATTGAAGAGAGGATAAATGAAGTAAATATAACAGAAGACACAAAGAAGCAGGCTCTCTTTTGGTAAAATAAATTAAAATGGCTATGAATTCCTTTTCTTGATAACATGGCATTCAAACTTTGAGCAATAATTTAATATTACAAATGAATTCTTTGATTAAGACACTTCTAATAATATTCTGTTATTCCTAACTATTGCATAAGAGGGAGAGTTTATCCAATAAATACTCATATACCAATATATTGAATATCTTCATTAATTTAACAAATTTTATGCTTGCCTCAGACTAATTTTATAATGGGTAAATATCGTGAAAACCCCTGAACTATACTCATTTTACCAAAAATATCCTAAAACTTTCGAAATATTTTCTAAACCCTCAAACTATCAGGTTTTTATCAAATATATCCCGCATTTATTTTTCAGTTACCAAAAACGTGACGTGGCTCGCCGGATGCCACAATGTAATTTATATTCTATTTTTTTTAAATGACATGGAAAAAACGACTTCGTTTCGTACCATATTCTACCGTGTTTATCCCTAATTCTAGGTTATTAGTATGAATTTCAAACACGATAGGAGTCAATTTTAAATTTCAGAGTTAATTTTTTTTAAATAATATGGTACGAAATGACGTCGTTTTTGTCATTGCATTTAAAAAAAAAACAAAATATAAATTACATTGTGGCATCCGGCGAGCCACATCACATTTTTGGTGATCGAAAAATAAATGCGGGATATATTTGATAAAAATCTGATAGTTTGAGGGTTTAGAGAACATTTTGAAAGTTTTAGAATATTTTTGATAAAGTGAGTATACTTCAGGGGTTTTTGTGATATTTACCCTTTTATAATATACATAATTAAGTATTTTTGTTTTCATTTCTAGGATTTTTCAATCATACTCTTTTCAATTAAATATTGATCAAATAAGTTAGCTCAAATTACAGAAATTTGTTGGAATATAAGTATATATAATGGAGAATTTATTTAATTGGTAGGAGGAAATTTGGAGAAATTGGTCGTGGACGTGTGTGTGCTTAAGAATTTGAGTGGGAGGATTGGAGTTTGCTAACACAATCTTTTCTTCAATTCACTTCATTCTAAACAATTGATACAACCTCCACATATATATAGTAGTCAAGTGAGAATTCTAGAATTCTCTTGATTTCTATCTAGATTTTTATACTTATTTTACTATTACAAAATATCTTCACTTAGTCACTTTTTCTAGAATTCTCTATATTTTTCTTTCTTTCTTTTTCTTCTTAAAATATCTTGATTCTAGATATTTCTAATACAAATATCTTCACTTAAAAAATCAAGTTTATTTTTTATATTCCAACACTCCCCCTTAAACTTGATTTTTCATTCCGAGCAAACTTCTGAATTTGGCGAAATCCTTTCACGACGTGCCTTGCTTTATATCTTTCAACTTCACCTTTGGAATTCTTCTTAACCTTATGCACCCACTTGACTCCAATGGCCTTGTGCTTTTCCGGTAGTGTCACGAGCTCACACGTATCATTCTTGTTTATAGCTTTGATCTCTTTGTCCATTGTAACTCGCTAATTTTCACTATTTGCTGCTTCAGGTTCATAATCAGCAGATAGGCAAAACAAAGTGAGATCTTCTAACCTTTCAGTGTCTTCATATATCTCATCCAAATTCCTTGCTCGTGGTGTGGTTCTTTCATTTAAGAAAGATGGTGGTGAGTCTTCAGTAACTTGTATAGGTGAAGCTGGTGGAGTCACTGGCTCTTGTTGGACTTCTCCAACTTGCTCTTCTGCTCTTTGTTCTTCTAACTGTGGGATGTAGGTGAAGTCACCGTTGGAGCTGAAATCCCAGACTCCTTCTTCGTCGAACTCCACGTCTCGACTTATCACTGTTTTCTTGGTATTTGGATTATATAACTTATAGCCTTTAGAGTTAGAGTCGTACCCGATAAATATGAATGCTTCACTTTTATCATCAAGCTTCTTCCTTCTCTCATCTGGTACATGCACGTAGGCTTTGCTCCCAAATACCTTTAAGTGAGAAATTCCTGGCTTTCTCCCGCTCCAGGCTTCTTGTGGAGTCATTCCCCACACGCCCCTTGTCGGCGATCGGTTGGACAGGTACACCGCGCACGCCACTGCTTCGGCCCAAAACTCTTTAGGCAGATTCTTCGTCTTTAGCATGCTCCTCGCCATCTCCATGATTGTCCTATTTTTCCTTTCCGCCACTCCATTTTGTTGGGGGGATCTCAGAACTGTCAGGGGCCGTCGAATTCCATTTGCTTCGCAAAATTCTAGAAACTCCCTTAATGTGAATTCTCCACCTCGATCGGACCTCAGGGCCTTGATTTGTAGTCCGCTCTCCTTCTCGACGGCAGCTTTGAATTTCTTGAATGCATCAAATACTTCTGATTTCTGCTTCAAGAAATATACCCAAGTTTTTCTAGAAAAATCATCAATGAAGAGCAGAAAATAATTATTTTTACCAAGGGAGCTTGGATTTATTGGCCCACACACGTCAGCATGAATCAACTTCAGTGGCTTTTGAGCTCTTGAGCTTGACTCCTTTGGAAACGACTTTCTGAACTGCTTCCCGAGTAGACAACCTTCGCAGAGTTGATCGGGATGTTTGATGGATGGTAGGCCTCTCACCATCTCTTTCTTTGATAGCAACTCCAAGCCGCCAAAATTTAAGTGCCCAAACCGTAGGTGCCATAACCAAGACGGATCTTTATAGCAAGCTTTCAAGCATTTGGCCACATCATTTCTAATATTTAATAGAAACATTCTATTTTTCGACATTGGCACCTTGGCAATAAGATTATTTTTGCCATCTCTTATTGACAGGTTATAATCTCTCATGTGAATATCATAACCTTTCTCTAAGAGTTGTCCCAAACTCAAGATATTATTTTTCATATTGGGCACGTAATAAACGTTGGAAATAAATTCATGATTTCCATTCTTCAAGCGAATTAAAATTTTCCCTTTTCCTTTAACTGGAATTTTAGATTCATCACCAAAGGAGACGTTGCCACTTACCGACTCATCGAGCTCCACGAACATGCTTCTCTTCCCGCACATGTGATTGCTAGCACCAGTGTCGAGGTACCACGTGTCATCTTGTCTTCCAGCTTCTCCTTTATATGCCAGAAGTACACTACCAATATCTTGATTTGTACTTTCGGCGTAATTGGCCTTCTCTTCAATCCTTACTTTTTCACTTCTGCACTCGGAAGCATAGTGCCCAAATTTATGGCAATTATAACACTTTATCGAAGATTTATCGTACCTCGACTGCGGGTTGCTCCTTCCCCGACCACTTGTATACTTGTTTCTTTCATTGTTGTTGACGAAGCCTCCTTGTCCTCGTCCACATCCACGGTCTCTGCCTCGATCTTGACCTTGACCACGTCCTCTTCCGAATTGTCCATGGCCATTGCTCTGAAATTTCTTGCTTCTTCTTTTGCTTCTCCTCATACAGCGACCCCAACAAGAGATCAATTGTCATCTCCTCCAAATTTTTAGTTTCTTCGATCGTCACCACAATGTGCTCAAACTTTGGGGTTAGTGAGCGCAATATTTTCTCCATAATTCTAACATCTTCCAATTTTTCACCATTTCTTTTCATTTGATTAGAAACCGCCAAGACTCTTGAAAAATAATCTAAAATCGATTCGGACTCTTTCATATGCAAAGACTCAAACTCTCCTCTTAAAGTTTGAAGTCGTACCTTTTTTACTTGCTCCGCTCCTTTGCACGCGTTCTGGAGCTTCTCCCATGCTTCTTTGGCGGTACTCGCATTTGAGATCTTCTCGAAATCGTCGTCCCCCAGCGCTTGATAAATGAGATAGAGAGCCTTCTTGTCTCTCTTTCTCGCGTCTCGCAATCTATCATTTTGTTGTTGAGATAGTGCGGCCTCGTCCTGTGGCTCCTCGTAGCCGTTTTCCACGATCTCCCAAACGTCGTGGGCTCCCAATAGCGCCTTCATCTTGATGCTCCAATTGTCGAAGTTGCTCTTGTTGAGCATGGGGACTTGAAACGATTGTAGGTTGGCCATTCCACAGGTAGGATTTTATGGCTCGGATACCACTTTGTTGGAATATAAGAATATATAATGGAGAATTTTATTTAATTAGTAAGAGGAAATTTGGAGAAATTGGTTGTGGACGTGTGTGTGCTTAAGAATTTGAGTGGGAGGATTGGAGTTTGCTAACACAATCTTTTCTTCAATTCACTTCATTCTAAACAATTGATACAACCTCCACATATATATAGTAGTCAAGTGAGAATTCTAGAATTCTCTTGATTTCTATCTAGATTTTTATACTTATTTTACTATTACAAAATATCTTCACTTAGTCACTTTTTCTAGAATTCTCTATATTTTTCTTTCTTTCTTTTTCTTCTTAAAATATCTTGATTCTAGATATTTCTAATACAAATATCTTCACTTAAAAAATCAAGTTTATTTTTTATATTCCAACAAAATTATCATATGAGATATATAAAGGTTCAAATTCATCTTACAAATAAAATGCAATTGGGATCGAGAAATCCAACCTCTTCAATAAATTCATCTTCGTTCCCGCGCACCCATTTATAAGTGATTGCATCGAAATTGAGGTCGCTTTGCAGCACATGATGTCAAACTAGCATTTCCACAAAGAAAATTCTTTCTAGTTTTCTCGTACCGATCAAACCCGCCCTTAGTTTTCTGAGGAGAACTGCAAAAAATTCTAACAGAAAAAGAAAATCTATTTATTATGAAAGCACAGGTGGCAAAATGACAATTAAAAAATTCAACAAATCCCATATATTTTCTCTCTTATCTCTCCTTTATCCTCTTTCTTCACACGGTTTCTTTCACTTTTTTCTATACATATTCTCTCTCTCTCTCTCTCTCATATTCTCTTTTTCATATTTTTATGATTTAAAAAAAAATCAAATTTTATTTAAAAAAATATTCAATATATATCTTAAATTAAAGATAAATGTAAGATCTTTAATTTGGTATAAAAATTCAAATATGAATTTAAAATAAATAAATTATTATACTTTAAAATTTTAAGATATTTATTTTTTCTCTCTCCTCTCCTTTTTTTTTCTTATCAATTTTTCATATTTTTTTTTTATCTTTTCTTATTAATATTTTTTCTCTCTCATCATCTGCTACAAAATTTTGTTTCTACTCTCTTCTCTTTTGATAAAAATAAATAAATATCATTGAAATATTATATTTATATGTTGGATTATTTTATTAAGCATAACATAAAAGATACATTTAATTCTTTTGTGGAAATATCACATCTCCTTTTTTTTGAAACAAATATCACATCTCCTTAATACTAAACAAACGTTTACTTTTTCTCTTTGGTTTACTACTGTCTGTATATAAATTTAGTGGCCTTTGCACATCAATTTTGAAATATATATTAAAATTATCCAATTATTATATATTTTTTATTTTGCATACTCACTTATTTTTTTGGTTTGTGCTGAATATTTATATGTTGGATTATTTTATTAAGCATAACATAAAGATACATTTAATTCTTTTGTGGAAATATCACATCTCCTTAATACTAAACAAACGTTTACTTTTTCTCTTTGGTTTACTATTGTATATAAATTTAGTGACCTTTGCATATCAATTTTGAAATATATATTAAAATTATCCAATTATTATATATTTTTTATTTTGCATACTCGCTTATTTTTTGGTCAAATTTTGTGCTGAAATACTATATGAAATCCTATGTACCATATTTGTCGATTACTAATACAATGTTAATTTGAGCATATTAAAATAATGTCATTTACGTTTAAAATTAGCATCTAACTAAATAAATTAAGAGTCGAAGTATTAAATTGAGAGAAAGTGAGATGAATGAAGCTGATGACAGAAAATGACAAGTAATCCAAGAAATCAAAGTAATAGATAGAAACTCTTTTTGCTGCAACTAATTTGATTAGATATAAAGATAGGAGAAAACGAAAATAGGAATGAAAATGATTTTAGGATTTTTTTAATTGTCTAACAGCGTGAAACGACGTTGTTTCCATCAAACTGACGTTAATTTTTATCTATTTTACCACACGATCATATTTATGTCAAGTTGGGATTATATGAAAAATATAATTTCAATTTTTTTTATGATTGTGAATGAAGGTATTTAATTACTATATAATAATAATAATAATAATAATAATAATAATAATAATAATAATAATAATAATAATAATAATAATAATAATAATAATAATAATAATAATAATAATAATAATAATAATAATAATAATGTGTGATGTCAATTGCCATTATAAGTAATTTAAATAGTTTACAAATAATTATAAATATACGTTTATATACCATGTTCAAAATTATACACAATAAAATTTTATAAACTTTGAAATTATACCTTTTTAGCAAAAAATTAATTTTAGAAATGTATTTAAATAAGTATGTTTGAAGGAGAAAGCTAAAGCAAAATGATATATTTCATTTTTATTGGGATTTGTTTTTGGCATCAAATAATTATTCAATTCTTTTATTAGTATTCTAAAAAATTCTAATAATATAATTTATTTTCCTACTAATCAATTGAAGCTTTTCTAATAAGATGACATAGGTAATGAGCTACTTAGAAAAAATAATTTTATGCATGATTAACTCATATTTTTTAAATATATATTGTGAAGTGAATATTTTTTTTTATTATTTCTTCATTTCTTTTAATTTGAATGATGTGTTTATTCTATAATTTTAGGGAAGAAAACAAAGTTTTCCATCAAATACGTGGAAAATTAAAAACGATACTTTTGAAAATTATAAAATAAAATTAAGGATCTTTACTGAGTAATTGATGTAGATTATTTTATTTTTTAAGAAAAAATAATTTACATTTAATTATATTTTAACTATATTTAATATTTATTTTTTTTATTTATTTGATACATCATTTAATTTTTATTTTTATTTTGATAAATTAACATGATTAAATAAAGAAATTTAAAGGCCGCGTCACAGGGGCTCGAACCCAAGACCTTCGATTTTAGACATTAACCCCTAATCGCTTAGCCGATACACACACTACATCGTTTAATTTTGATGCAAAGCTATATTCGCCGTGCACGGGCGAGTGTACTAGTAAAAGAAAAATAACATTTTGTCCGCCAACTCAGCCCATTTATGTGGGCATAGATGGGCTTTGGGATGGGCCTAGTTTTGAACTGGACTATCCATTTTAGTTTCTATACTGTATATTGGTTTGAAGTTTGAACCATTTCCAGGAAATTTGTAAAATCTCCGACCTTGGATCTTACCACCGCTAGTTCCAATCGACTCCGGCATTCAAGGTGACTATTTTCACTCTCGATTTGTACTCCACTTTGCAGGTTTTCATTTGATATCGTGAAATATATTGACGCTCATTTTTTTGTAGACGTTAGGGAGCGTTTACTTCGAGTGATAGGATGGATAGTGTTGAGTATTTGATACTCAAGTTTGGTTATTGTCATTATGTAGACAAATTTGCTAGTGTTACTCTCAAAGTATCTGACAGAGTTGATACTTCGGCTGGTACTGTTCATTACGGGAGTACTGTTCATTACGGGTTTTCAGCTTTGCGATTTTCCAGCTCATTAGTGTTTGAGTATATCACGTTTCTTATGGTTATATCTCACATTATATCAGCTATATGCTCGAAATATTGAGGGTTTATGATTATAGATTGAGTATATCATCTTTATTAGAGTTCTACTCAAGATATAACTCTTTCTAGGGTTTGCCTATTTAAGGAAGAGAAGGAGGACGTTTTTGGTGGCTGATTTCATTGATATTCTTCTACATATTGGAGAGTAATTTCATGGGTTTCAGATCATACAATTTCGTGAGTGTGTGTGATCTTGTTCGATTGCTTTTTCGTAGGTTTATTGAGCAATCTGTTGGGGTAGTGTTTTCTTATTCGTTTGTTGCTTTCTCCAGCCTGTTGGTGGATGTTATTTTCGTGGGTGTTGGTGGTGAGTGAGGTTCATTCACGCTTAGAGATTAGATCGTTGTTCTTTTCTCAATTATTCATCGTTGTGAGGGTTTGGGAAGATATTGAGGCTAGAAGGCTAGAGAGTCTGTCGCATAAGTCCTGTAAATATCTTATCTTCACTAGTGGATAATTTACCCTGGGCGTGGCCCCCCAGACGTAGGTGTTTTATCACCGAACTGGGTGAACAACTCTTGTGTTCAGTGTTGTTACTTTCGTTGATACTTTGTGCTGCACGTTTGCTTTTTGTGTGTGCGACATATGAAATTGGATAGGTAACTTTTCAATTGGTACCAGAGCGGGTCACCTAAGTTATCGGTGTTGATCTTGGTGTTTTTCGCGATCTATCCTGTTGTCGTGCTCGATGTCCTCACAAAAAGAAGGTGGGTCAATTGTCAGACCACCATTACTGGATGGAACGAATTATGTGTACTGGAAGCATCGAATGGCCTTATTCATTCGAGCGGTGGATGAAAACTCATGGACTTCTGTTGTAGAGGGCTGGACTTCTCCTGTGGATGATGAAGGAAAACAGAAACCTAGAACCAAGTGGACGACCAAAGAATTGGCTGCATCGAATGCAAATTAAAAGGCGCTAAATTCTATTCAGAATGTTGTTTCCATGGAGGTATTTACTCTGATCTCTATGTGTGCTACTGCGAAGGAAACTTGGGATGTACTTTAAAACACATACGAAGGAAATTCCAAAGTAAAGAAACAGAGGCTTCAACAACTGACTTCGAGGTTCGAAGAGCTAAAGATGGACGAGCATGAAAGTATCACTATGTTTCATGGTAAAATTCTTGCTATTGCAAACGAGAGCTTTTCATTGGGTGAAAGGATACCTGAAGAAAGACTTGTTCATAAAGTGATGCGATCGTTGCCTGAAAGGTTTGATTATAAAGTTACTGCTATCGATGAAGCTCACGATGTCTCTGATATGAAACTTGAGGAACTTATAGGGTCGCTGAGGACGTTCGAGATGAATCTCAAATCTGAAAAATCTGGTGAGAAGAAGTGTATTGCGTTTGCAGCTGAATCTAGAAGCAGTAAATTGGATATGGCGAATTTTGATACAGATGATCTGGTGGAATCGTTTGCCTTATTTACTAAAAAATTTGGAAAGGCATTTAATAGGTTCAAGAAGAAAAGAGGGACTCAAAAGGATTTCAATAATTCGAACCATATGCAGAGTGAGAAAAATTCTTCTATGACAAGCATTCAATGTTATGAATGTCATGAATTTGGTCATATTCAATCCGAATGCGCCAATACCCTGAAGAAACTCAAGGAGCAGAACAAATCCTACAACGTGTCTCAAAGTGATGAAGAAACGGATGAAAGCGGGAGTGGTTCTGATGAGGAAACTGTTGCTCTGGTGGTAAGAACTCTGAAACAGGTGAATAAGTATGAGGATCCTCTAAAGCTTGAAGAAATAACTGATTCTGAATCTGTGAATGTCAAGTGTGATAGTGAGCCAGACAAAGTATCAGATGAAGTAACTACTTTGATGCGAACTTCGGAGAAAACTGATATTGATGTTGTGGCATTTACTGTCAAATTGAATGATCTAAAGAATTCTGAGTCAACCCAAGATATGCTGAAAGATGATGATGCTGTGGATCCTGATGAAGATTATCTTGTGCAAAATTATGAGCTTATGTATCAAAAATGCTTGGTTATGCTTGAAGTTAACAAAACGCTTTCTGTCAAGCTTGGAGTTGTCACGAAGGAGAGAGATGAGTTTAAAGGTTTATCAGATAGTCTTCAGAAAGATGTTAATGCTCTACAACAAACAATGAAGTTGAAAATTAGTGAACTCGAACATCACCAGAAACTAGTTAAGATGATGAATTCTGGAACTGAAAAACTTGATGAAATTCTGGAACAAGGGCAAAATACAGATGATAAAGCTGGTATTGGATTTCACAAGAAACAATGGGTTCCAAAAGATGAGATTTTGAGTACAAACAAAGTTTGTAATCCTTCTAAAGATGTTCCTCCTGCTCATGTTGCTCATGCCTCGTACAGAAACTTACCTCTCAAAAGGAACCTTCCATCTAAGTTTGTTCCAGTTTGTCATCATTGTCAAAGGCGCGGCCACATTCGACCTCGTTGCAGATTTCTTATAGCTGACAGGAAGGCAAATTTCAAAAACTTGAGAAAGTCCTCCTACATAAATCACAGAAGTTATGTTGTTCGTACTTCTTCTTGGTCAGGCGCGCAAGATAAATGGTATCTTGATAGTGGATGCTCAAGGCATATGACTGGAAACAAGAGTTTATTGACAAATATCAAGACTGTATCCGGGAAAGGAGTTACTTTGGGTGATGGAGTTCAAAGTAAAGTCATTGGAACAGACGATGAGACTGGTATGACTGGAAAAGGTACTGTTAGTATCTCTCATTCCTTTCGACGTGGAGTTGTTTCTGGTTTAGCTAATGGTGTTCATGGCAATGGTCTGCTAATTGCTTGATCTTTTTGTGATACATCCTCTATTTGCTCTTGATGTGAGGGGGAGAAGTAGCGTTTGGTACTCTACTGTTGTTGCTGCTACTCTATGATGATTCTTCCTAGACGATAATGCTCTTGATTATCTGTTGATGGTCTTTGTTTTTTTTCTGATGGGGATGTATGATCTTCTTTGTCCTTGATGTTTGACAAAAAGGGGGAGTGAGTGGATGATCTTCATTTTTGACGTGTTTGTTGGTTGATGGAGGTTTGTTTATCTGATGCTATCTCTTGGTTTATGATTGATGATTTAAGGGAGAGCTTATGATTAAGGGGGAGCTGCTTATGCGAAGCTTGTGAATTGAGGGGGAGCAATTATAATGCTTGCTTATGGTGTGATCTTGTTGTTTGTTGATTCTGTTGAGGTTCTGCTGGTGCTGCTGTGTTTTGTCTACATCAATGACAAAGGGGGAGTTTGTTGAGTATTTGATACTCAAGTTTGGTTATTGTCATTATGTAGACAAATTTGCTAGTGTTGCTCTCAAAGTATCTGACAGAGTTGATACTTCGGCTGGTACTGTTCATTACGGGAGTACTGTTCATTACGAGTTTTCAGCTTTGCGATTTTTCAGCTCATTAGTGTTTGAGTATATCACGTCTCTTATGGTTATATCTCACATTATATCAGCTATATGCTCGAAATATTGAGGGTTTATGATTATAGATTGAGTATATCATCTTTATTAGAGTTCTACTCAAGATATAACTCTTTCTAGGGTTTGCCTATTTAAGGAAGAGAAGGAGGACGTTTTTGGTGGCTGATTTCATTGATATTCTTCTACATATTGGAGAGTAATTTCGTGGGTTTCAGATCATACAATTTCGTGAGTGTGTGTGATCTTGTTCGATTGCTTTTTCGTGGGTTTATTGAGCAATCTGTTGGGGTAGTGTTTTCTTATTCGTTTGTTGCTTTCTCCAGCCTGTTGGTGGTTGTTATTTTCGTGGGTGTTGGTGGTGAGTGAGGTTCATTCACGCTTAGAGATTAGATCGTTGTTCTTTTCTCAATTATTCATCGTTGTGAGGGTTTGGGAAGATATTGAGGCTAGAAGGCTAGAGAGTCTGTCGCATAAGTCCTGTAAATATCTTATCTTCACTAGTGGATAATTTACCCTGGGCGTGGCCCTCCAGACGTAGGTGTTTTATCACCGAACTGGGTGAACAACTCTTGTGTTCAGTGTTGTTACTTTCGTTGATACTTTGTGCTGCACGTTTGCTTTTTATGTGTGCGACATATGAAATTGGATAGGTAACTTTTCAGATAGATAAAAATAATCCAAGCTAATCTACAATTTACTTTGATGGATTGATTAATTTTGGGCTTGTTTGACTATCTTATCCTTCAATTACTCAATCTTATGTTTTATCATTCCATCCAAGTAAATTGTAGATTGGCTTGGATTATTTTTATCTATCTATCATATCACTCAATGTAAACGCCACCTAAGTATATTTGTTATGAAAATGTTAGGCATCCTACTTGTAGATTTTATCTGAAATGATTGCTACGAACATTTGCTTTTCCCAATAATAATTCCTAAGACAGAATGATTTACTAAATCTAATATTATGTTTCACCTCTTCCCCTCTCAATATTATGCATGGCATATGGTCATTCATATGCTATGCATACCAGGCTACCACTGCCGATTTCCAAGTAGAAGTTACTCATCTAGGTCCAGTGCCTTCAAATTTTATACCTGAATATAAACGAAAAGAAATAAAAAATGGCTGGAAGGTTGAGCCATGTAGCATCACGAATCATGGGTGGTAACAGTGTCGTTTCGCGCTCCATGGCTTCCTCTCTCCAGCGGCGCTCCGGCATGGGCCTCCCTGTCGGAAAACATATTGTCCCTGACAAACCGGTGAATCTTTTGATCTTTTGCATTCCAATCCATTTATTTTGAAGATATTTTGAAACCCTCGAAATTATATGGAATGTAGCTTCCAGTGAATGATGAACTAGTGTGGGATAACGGGACTCCATTTCCAGAACCTTGTATTGACCGCATTGCTGATACTGTTGGGAAGGTCGGACCGCTGTTTATGTTTTTTGTTTAAAATTGTTAATGTGTATACTTATATATATATATAGGGAAGAGATCAATAGAGAATGCTAAATATAAAGAGAATGGAGAATGAGTCTCTGTCCGTTCCGAATACACCAATAATTTTACTGAACAAGCATTTCTAACCGGGTTCAAATCCTAGAGGTGGCATGTTATATGCGTAAATGTTTGTTCATGCGATCTCTTGATTTATTCGAAGAAGTTATTGACTTATTCGAAAGGATCAATAGAGAATTCTCCATTGAACCTAACCATAGTGGCAATGATTATTTTCATGAGAAATGAGAATAACAAATAAATCAATATAAATCAATGAATAAGCTGCTTGTACTGCACAAATAACGTATCCATATAAAATGGTGAAATTTTCGGCCCCTTTAGGACTCGAACCCATATTTTAACGGCTATTTATGCATTACAAGAGGCTTATTCGTAGGTTTATATGGGCTTATTCATAGATTTGTATTGGCTTATCCGTTATTTTCCTTTTACACGATAAATTTTAATAAATTAGTTATAGATTCATTCTCATTTCTCACCATATATATATATATATATATATATATATAGGGGGCCGCTCCAATGAGACCCCCTAATTTTAGTGAGATCTAGGACACGATCTGGTGCGTTTATTTTATCAATCCTATGGCTGATATTGTATCTGGAGGGTGATTTTTTTTCGCAGGGTTCGAATCCTGGAGGGAGCAGAATACTTTAAATTTTGTTATTCATCAGTATATACTGCATTGTTCATCAGTATATATGGCCCTGTTCATCAGTATATATGTCTTATTCATTACGAATTTTTTAAATTTTATTTTTCAACAGTATATACATCTTGTTCATTAGATGTACGTTTTGTTCATTAGTATTATATGTCTTATTCATTGTATTTCACTATGTATTTTGCTTGCAAATATTATGGTTCTGTAAGTAATTGGATTTCTTTATTGCTTCACCTGTCTCAGATGTGGTTTCCTGTTCTGGTTGAGCCAACTTTTAATTTTAGACATGTTTCTTTAATCATTGCAGTAATATCATACTTTGTCGATTTGTAGCAAAATAAACACACCTAGAAAAATTGGTGATTGGAAGACGATGTGGTGTAAATTTTTTTCACCCTGGCATAAACATGATCTGTGCTTGAATGCTGGTATTGAGAAAAGTCACGCCACATAAATTGTCTATATTTTAGTCGTATCTATTTTGCTACGACTTGACAAAATGTGTTATTATTGCAATGGTTTATAAAATATGTATGAAATCAAAATTGAGTGTGGGTTTGATCTTTTAAATGCATGTTATTTTGTTGAACTTATCTAAAATTCATAAAAATCTAGATAATCAAACATAAATAGTAATAACTATTTTGATTTATTATTAATATTATATAAGTATTAAATGTATTATTTTATAGGGTGAATATCACTTTAAACACTGAATTATACTCGCTTTATCGAAAATGTCTCAAATTATAGTAAGATTTATTTATTTAGACCTCAAACTCTCAATTTTGTATTCAAAATATCTCAAACCCAGTTTCTAGCCCTCGAATCTTGACGTGGCTCGTCGGTTCCCATTGTATATTTTTTATTTTTATTTTTAAATGACATTGCACAAAACAAAATATCATTCTAAACTCCAAATTATACTGTTTTATCAAAAATATTTCGGACAAAATATATATCACAAAAATGTAATTTTATCACCTTAAATTATCATACAAATATACAATATAATTTTTGTTCTATATATTTTTTTCTATCACATACTCCAATTAGAGAGCATTGTGCCATTCAAATATTAATATGAAATATATCAAAATAAGGAATCCAACAAATTCTTCTTTATATTTCTATAAAACAAATTTTAAAAATAATATATACTCTTCCGTCCACAATATCATTGTCATTTTAGTCCATTAACAATATCTTGGTCACTTCCATTTATAGTATTAGGGTCCACAAACTTCACTCACAACAATAGTGAGACTCAAACTTCACTAAAATAAAACCCACTACTATTCACAATTTTTTTTAAAATTCGTGTCGTCCACAAAGTGGCAACAATATTGTGAACGGAGAGAGTATAACTTATTTGTAGCTAAACTCCATTATCTTAGGGATTAGAATATGTGGATGTGTTTTGGATGAATCTTTGCTTTCAATCATTTGTTTATTAAGTCTTCTTTTATCTCGTGTGCTCTTGCTATGTTTGCTTGTTTGATTCAGTGCCCTTCTTTTAAACATGTTTAATATGTTGATTTGAAATCGAAAGGAAGAGGATTAACACTTGATTAGGTAACATTAAGAACATAATTTCAATAAGATGGAGAGATTTGAGAGTGTGTACAAGGACACCAATCCTAGGCTTTTTAGTTGTTTTAGATTAGAAATTAATTGGAGACTGTTCTAATCTAGAATTTGTTGGAATATAAGAATATATAATGGAGAATTTATTTAATTGGTAGGAGGAAATTTGGAGAAATTGGTTGTGGACGTGTGTGTGCTTAAGAATTTGAGTGGGAGGATTGGAGTTTGCTAACACAATCTTTTCTTCAATTCACTTCATTAATTACTTGCTTCCCTTCTTACAATTCCACAACATAGGTACATATTTATAGTGGTACATACTCACCTTCTAGATTATTCTATTTCTAGGATATTCTACTAATTAATTCTACTTTATCCTAACTTATTCTCAACAATTCTAGAATGCTCTTCTTTTTCTATCTCATTCTCAACCATTCTACATTTTTCTTCATTCTCAACTATTCTAGATATTTCTACAAATTTCTTCTAATTTCTTTTTTATTTTCTTTTCTTCTAATTCTATAATATTCTTTACAAATCAAGTTTATTACTTTATTCCAACACTCCCCCTTAAACTTGATTTGTCATTCTGAGCAAAACTCTGAAGTTGGCGAAATCCTTTCACGACGAGCCTTCCTTTATATTTTTCAACTTCACCTTCGAAATTCTTCTTAACCTTATTCACCCACTTGACTCCAATAGCCTTATGCCTTTCCGGTAGTGTCACGAGCTCCCACGTATCATTCTTCTTTATAGCTTTGATCTCTTCGTCCATTCCAACTTGCCAATTTTCACTATTTGCTGCTTCTTTAAAGCTAATAGGTTCACAATCAGCAGATAGGCAAAACAAGGTGAGATCTTCTAACCTTTCAGTGTCTTCATATATCTCATCCAAATTCCTTGCTCGTGGTGTGGCTCTTTCATTTAAGAAAGATGGTGGCGACTCTTCAGTAACTTGTATAGGTGAAGCTGGCGGAGTCACTACCTCTTGTTGGACTTCTCCAACTTGCTCGACTGTCCTTTCATCATCGAATTGTGGGATGAAGGTGAAGTCACCACTGGGATTAAAATCCCACACTCCTTCTTCGTCGAACTCCACATCTCGACTTATCACTGTTTTCTTGGTATTTGGATTATATAACTTAGAGCCTTTAGAGTTAGAGTCGTACCCGATAAAGATGAATGCTTCACTTTTATCATCGAGCTTCTTCCTTCTCTCATCTGGTACATGCACGTAGGCTTTACTTCCAAATACCTTTAGGTGGGAAATTCCTGGCTTTCTCCCGCTCCAGGCTTCTTGTGGAGTCATTCCCCACACGCTCCTTGTCGGCGATCGGTTGGATAGGTACACCGCGCACGCCACTGCTTCTGCCCAGAACCCCTTAGGCAAATTTTTCGTCTTTAGCATGCTCCTCGCCATCTCCATGATTGTTCTGTTTTTTCTTTCCGCCACTCCGTTCTGTTGGGGGGATCTCGGAACTGCCAGGGACCGCCGAATTCCATTTGCTTCGCAAAACTCCAAGAACTCCTTGGATGTGAATTCTCCCCCTCGATCGGACCTCAGGGCCTTGATTTGTTGTCCGTTCTCCTTCTCAACAGCAGCTTTGAATTTCTTGAATGCATCAAATACTTCTGACTTCTGCTTCAAGAAATATACCCACGTTTTTCTAGAAAAATCATCAATGAAGAGCAGAAAATAATTATTTTTACCGAGGGAGCTTGGATTTATCGGCCCACACACGTCAGCATGAATCAACTCCAGTGGCTTTTGAGCTCTTGAGCTTGACTCCTTTGGGAATGGTTTTCTGAACTGCTTCCCGAGTAGACAACCTTCGCAGAGTTGATCAGGATGCTTGATGGATGGTAAACCTCTCACCATCTCCTTCTTTGACAACAACTCCAAACCGCCAAAATTTAAGTGCCCAAACCGTAGGTGCCATAACCAAGATGGATCTTTATAGCAAGCTTTCAAGCATTTGGCCACATCATTTCTAATATTTAATAGAAACATTCTATTTTTCGACATTGGCACCTTGGCAATAAGATTATTTTTGCCATCTCTTATTGAAAGGTTATAATCTCTCATGTGAATATCATAACCTTTCTCTAAGAGTTGTCCCAAACTCAATATATTATTCTTCATATTGGGCACGTAATAAACATTGGAAATAAATTCATGATTTCCATTCTTCAAGCGAATTAAAATTTTCCCTTTTCCTTTAACTGGAATTTTAGATTCATCACCAAAGGAGACGTTGCCACTTACCGACTCATCAAGCTCCACGAACATGTTTCTCTTTCCGCACATGTGATTGCTAGCACCAGTGTCGAGGTACCACGTGTCGTCTTGTCTTCCAACTTTTCCTTTATATGCCAGAAGCACACTCCCAATTTCTTGACTTGTACTTTCGGCGTAATTGGCCTTTTCTTCAATCCTTACTTTTTCACTTCTGCACTCGGAAGCATAGTGCCCAAATTTATGGCAATTATAACACTTTATCGAAGATTTATCGTACCTCGACTGCGGGTTGCTCCTCCCCCGACCATTTGTAAACTCCTTTCTTTCACTACTGTTGACGACGCCTCCTCGTCCTCGTCCACGTCCACGTCCTCGGCCTCTGTCTCGATCTTGTCCTTGGCCACGTCCTCTCCTGAATTGTCCACGACCATTGCTCGGACCTTCTTCTTTCTCTTTTGGGCTTACTTGCAACTTTAAAAGTTGCTCTGAAATTTCTTGCTTCTTCTTTTGCTTCTCCTCATATGCTTGCAGCGACCCCAACAAGAGATCGATCGTCATCTCCTCCAAATTTTTAGTTTCTTCAATTGTGATTACTATATGCTCAAATCTTGGAGTTAGTGAGCGTAATATTTTCTCCATAATTCTAACATCCTCCAATTTTTCACCATTTCTTTTCATTTGATTAGACACCGCCAAAACTCTTGAAAAATAATCCGAAATTGACTCGGACTCTTTCATATGCAAAGACTCAAACTCTCCTCTTAAAGTTTGAAGTCGTACCTTTTTTACTTGCTCCGCTCCTTTGCACGCGTTCTGGAGCTTCTCCCACGCTTTTTTGGCGGTACTCGCATTCGAGATTTTCTCGAAATCGTCGTCCCCGAGCGCTTGATAAATGAGACAGAGAGCCTTCTTGTCTCTCTTTCTCGCGTCTCGCAATCTATCCTTTTGTTGTTGGGATAGTGCGGCCTCGTCCTGCGGCTCCTCGTAGCCGTTCTCCACGATCTCCCAAACATCGTGGGCTCCCAATAGCGCCTTCATCTTGATGCTCCAATTGTCGAAGTTGCTCTTGTTGAGCATGGGGACTTGAAACGATTGTAGGTTGGCCATTCCACAGGTAGGATTTTATGGCTCGGATACCACTTTGTTGGAATATAAGAATATATAATGGAGAATTTATTTAATTGGTAGGAGGAAATTTGGAGAAATTGGTTGTGGACGTGTGTGTGCTTAAGAATTTGAGTGGGAGGATTGGAGTTTGCTAACACAATCTTTTCTTCAATTCACTTCATTAATTACTTGCTTCCCTTCTTACAATTCCACAACATAGGTACATATTTATAGTGGTACATACTCACCTTCTAGATTATTCTATTTCTAGGATATTCTACTAATTAATTCTACTTTATCCTAACTTATTCTCAACAATTCTAGAATGCTCTTCTTTTTCTATCTCATTCTCAACCATTCTACATTTTTCTTCATTCTCAACTATTCTAGATATTTCTACAAATTTCTTCTAATTTCTTTTTTATTTTCTTTTCTTCTAATTCTAGAATATTCTTTACAAATCAAGTTTATTACTTTATTCCAACAGAATTGACAGTTTAAGTACACCAGAGAGCTAAATTAGTGATGTACTTCCTCCGTCCTACGAATCTTGACATGTTTAGTTTCAGTACGAGAATTAAGGAGTTGTAGATTAATGTTTTAAGTGTGTAGTTAATAAAATATAAAAGTGATAAAATAGAAGAGAGAATGTAATAATTATTAGTACCTTATTTGAAAATGTGTCAAGATTCGTGGGATGGCCCAAAATGAAATACGTGTCAAGATTCGTGGGACGGGGGAGTACTAGATAATTTAAGTCTTGATAGATTTTGGATGAAGTGAAATCCAATACCTTGTCCACCAAATTCTAATCCATGAATAGCTTTCTCTATTAAAAAATTTCCCCATTTACTTTAGTTGCATGTTTGGTGGACCTTATAAATTTAGATAGTTAAATAATATGGATTTGTTTATGCATTTGGTACCTCAGATTATTAACCAAAAGAACCTGGGATAAAACAAAGGTCCTTTCTTATTTTACTATTCATTTTTTAAAACAATTTCACTCCATCCCTAAGATGATTAATCTTAACCATATAATAATTATTTATTATATCCTTGTCACAATCCTTGAATCATGGAATTGTACGTGCCAACAGAAGGTGAAATACCCTTGTCAATCATCATGGATAGGAGCTGGAAAGCATCATCCACCATTCCACCCATGCATAATCCATCAAGTAATGCACTATAAGCCTTGTGATGAGGTTTCCAATGAGTTCTTTCTAATCGATTATGCAAATCATGGGCAATAAGAATATTCCCAGATTTACATAGCCCATCTATGATTGTCAAAATCATGACATCATTAGGTTCACATAGTTTTAAATTTAGAACCTTTTTAAACAACCAGCAGAAAGAAAATCTATTAATTCATTACTTTTATTAGATAATTTATTGAATGGATATATTTATCATATCATACTATCTTCATCTTCAAAAAATTGTCATAACTTTCTTTAGAATGTCCACAAAAAATATGTTTATTCCATTTATAGACACTACATTATTGTTAATATAAAAACTCATTTACATATTCTGTCATATTTAGCCACCATTTTACTCACAATACATTTAACTAATATCAATTCATTTCTCCACTAAAAATACACTCAACTACAATTATTAAAATATATGCTATGAGTTTTTAGGACTATTTTTATAGGACAAGAGTTGTATTAATAAGTTTTATAAGTATTTTCAATTAATAATGATTAATTATATAAAATCCACATCAATTGATGTATTCTTTCCCACAATGGTTCTATCATATTGTATCTCGTGATTTAGATCGATCTGACTCTATAAGTTTAACTATTCTTGTCGAGTCAAAACAGCTGCTGCATAATTGCAAGATACAAATAGCGAAACAAGTACAAAGACAACTGAAATCTATTTAAATCGTGCAATAAGTTTGCAATTATATATACGACACCGAGTTTAGTTATTTGAAATACTTGTCAATAGGGATGTCAATCGGGCTAGCCCATCGAGTTTTCGGGCTAGCCCTATCGGGTTCCGGGTTAGTCGGGTGCGGGCTAATCGGGTTGGAGATTTTTTCGGATTGTAAATCTTCAACCCTAACCCTAAACTTTCGGGTTTCGGGCTAGCCCATCGGGCTAATCAGGTTAAAGGCGTAAAAATAAAATTATCATTTGTATTTTATTATTCCTAATGATCTAATGTATAATGTATAAAATATACATAGATATTAAAGATATAAATTATATAGCAAAGCATGAAATGTAAAAATATAAGATATTCAAGATTACATAAACAAAATTATATTAAAATGAGATAGTAAAATTTAACATGTATCAATGCACTAGAATCAATCTGGATTATTATTGAATAATTAGTGGATTTGCCATGCACGTCTCATTGACAGAAAAAAAAAAAAAAAAATTGGTATCACTTTAAAATGAGATACTAATAATTAATTTCTAACTAATGAGATACTAATAATTAGGGATGTCAATCGGGCTAGCCCATCGAGTTTTCGGGCTAGCCCTATCGGGTTCCGGGTTAGTCGGGTGCGGGCTAATCGGGTTGGAGATTTTTTCGGGTTGTAAATCTTCAACCCTAACCATAAACTTTCGGGTTTCGGGCTAGCCCATCGGGCTAATCAGGTTAAAGGCGTAAAAATAAAATTATCATTTGTATTTTATTATTCCTAATGATCTAATGTATAATGTATAAAATATACACAGATATTAAAGATATAAGTATATAGCAAAGCATCAAATGTAAAAATATAAGATATTCAAGATTACATAAACAAAATTATATTAAACTAAGATAGTAAAATTTAACATGTATCAATGCACTAGAATCAATCTGGATTATTACTGAATAATTAGTGGATTTGCCATGCACGTCTCATTGACAGAAAAAAAAAAAAAAAAATTGGTATCACTTTAAAATGAGATACTAATAATTAATTTCTAACTAATGAGATACTAATAATCAATTTCTACAAAAAATCCGTAATTAATTTCACTTTTTTTTTAATGAGATTGCACACACACACACATATATTCTAACTAATTAATTTCACTTTTTTTAATGAGGCTACATATATATATTTAAGCAAATACCATAGATCTAAACATAGCAGAAGTTGTAACTGGATGCATCAGTCACAATTTCGTCAGCCCACCGGGCCAGCCCATCGGGTTTTCGGGCTAGCCCTATCGGGTTTCGGGTTAGTCGGGTGCGGGCTAATCGGGCTGGAGGTTTTTTCGGGTTGCGATTTTTCAACCCTAACCCTCTAATTTTGTCGGGTTATTCGGGTCGGCCCACGGGTTTCGGGCTAGATTGACATCCCTACTAATAATCAATTTCTACAAAAAATCCGTAATTAATTTCACTTTTTTTTTAATGAGATTGCACACACACACACATATATATTCTAACTAATTAATTTCACTTTTTTTAATGAGGCTACATATATATATTTAAGCAAATACCATAGATCTAAACATAGCAGAAGTTGTAACTGGATGCATCAGTCACAATTTCGTCAGCCCACCGGGCCAGCCCATCGGGTTTTCGGGCTAGCCCTATCGGGTTCCGGGTTAGTCGGGTGCGGGCTAATCGGGCTGGAGGTTTTTTCGGGTTGCGATTTTTCAACCCTAACCCTCTAATTTTGTCGGGTTATTCAGGTCGGCCCACGGGTTTCGGGCTGGATTGACATCCCTACTTGTCAACTCAAAAACTTCAAAATTACAAAAGAGAACAATTCTTTGAACTACGAAGAAGTTACAGAGATAGCAACTGTACCATTAGATGGTCTACATTTGATGGATTTCCACCGCTAACACTGATGCTCGAGTCGAGTTTATAACAAACGCAAAATTTGACTATGATACAATTTCCTTGGGCAACACTTTCTTCATCAATTTGATAAGAAAATCGTCTTCAGCCTGTCCTTGCATTCGATCAATTAGCATCGAAAAGGTAGCATGATCTGCTGAGAATCCCCTTCGGGGCATTTCTTCCAAGAATGGTATTGCCTCGTGTAGTTCGTTTTTAACTAGAAAATTCTGCACAATGACATTGTAAGTCACGCTATTAGGCGCACATCCACGGTTCTCCATCTCTATGAGTAAACATTTTGCCTCATCCACGGATCCTTCTCGACAAAGTGAACCAATGATCACAGTATATATTCTAACACTAGGTAGCAAACCTCGAGATGGAAGTTGGTTGAAAAGTTCTCTGGCAACATCGAGTTTTCCATTTTTGCACAATCCATTAATGAGAGTACTGTAGATGACTACATCAGGATTGACTCCTTCCACTTCAAGCAAGCGTAGAAAGGACAGAGCTTTTTCAGTCTCCCCATTCTTGCACAGCGCATTCATCAATGTACCATAAGTATATGAGTCGGGGATTATTTGTTGAGCTTCCATATCCTTGAAAAGCTTCCAGCCGTCAGCAAATCTGTTCTTACTAAATAATCCATGCATCATGGTATTATAAGTACATGTATTATGCACCAAACCTTTATAGGGAACTTCGAGAAAAAGAAGCCATGCTTCATCCACTCTTCCCTTCTTGCAGTATCCATTGATTAAGTTGCCATAGCTGTTAATATCAGGCTTAAGCCCCATGCCTGCTATGGAATCAAGTACATCTTTCGCCTTATTGATTTCCCCTCGCAAACAATACCCATCTATTAGCGCATTATAAATGACAACATCAGGACATACATTTCGCTGCTTCATAATTTGCAAAACATCCTCAGCCTCTTTCACGTTTCCTTCCTTGCAAAGAGCATCAATAAATATACTGAAAGTAACGACATTGAAAGATATCTTAGAATTAGCCATTTCACTCAACATATATTCAACATCCTTCAGTCTGCCAACATCGCACAAGCCCTGAATCATCGAATTATATGTGAAAACATCGGGTGAAATCTCCTTGTCAATCATCCTCGATAAGAGGTGAAAAGCATCATCCACCATTCCGCTTTTGCATAGCCGGTCAAGTAATACACTATAAGCTTTCACATTGGGTCTCCACCTACTTCTTTCTAATCTGTGAACCAAATCATTTGCTACAATGATCTGTCCACCTTTGCAAAGCCCATCTATGACTGTCAGAATCATAACATCATCAGGCTCACATAGGTTTAAATCCAAAACCTTTTGGAACAATTTCATGGCATCGGCCACCTTATCATGTAAGAACAGCCCTTTAATGAGAATGCTGAATGTCGCGACATTTGGTCCATAACCACTCTTGAAGAAGATGCCCAGTGTAGCAAACCCGAAGTTTACACGCTTCAGAAGGCAATAGCAATGAATCACAGTATTCATTGTAGAGTTATTCAACGGGGCACCCCTTTGACGCATTTCATCGAACATGTGAAGGGCGGTAGAGTAATGTTTCATCTTAACGACAACATTCAACAATTTCGTGAAATAAAAAACTGAAGGCTGCGGCCGCATTCTCACCATGTAACGAAACAAGTTAATAGCATCATCTAATTCTTTAACACAACTGAAATCCATTCTGGGCTGTTTAGGTGGAAAGGGCCTATCACTGTGGAAATAGGAACAGAAGAGACAGAATAGAGGACTGAGATTACCCGATTTATGGGACCCTGAAGCTGCAAATACTCTTCTATGAATCAGATCAAATGCAGAAACAGCAGCCCTTCTGCTCATCTTCATTCTTCGGTGCGATTGAGGTTGAAGATAGGGAAGAATTTTTTATTTTATTTTTTCAAAAGGTAAGAATGAGTTGAAAGCAACTGCAGTGACATTTTATTGTTTGACCAGTTCGAGGTTTGATGGAAATCACTTTATTTGCACAAAAAACATGGAAATCACTTCATATTGTATAATTTATAAATAGATTTTATAAAATTATAAAGTTCGCCCCAAGAGTGGCGACACGAATTTTAATAAAAGCTGATAAAAAGTTATTTGATGGTGGGATCATGTACAAAAATAGTGTTTAAAGAATTGTAATTGTAAAATAGTACTCCCTCCGTCCCGGCTTTTGGTATCAGTTGAGAACGGCACGGGTTTTAATAAAGTGATTGATGTGTTGTGAGTAGAATAAGGATCCCACATTTTATATGAGAGTTAAAATAATTAAAGTGGAGTAAGGGCCCCACCTACTTTTACCAAAAATAGAAATGGATACCAAAATGTGGGACGGCCAAAAAAGGAAAGTTGGATACTAAAAGCTGGGGCGGAGGGAGTATTAAATTGGTCACATTATTAAATAGATTGATGTGTTGTGAGTAGAATAAGGGTCCCACATTTTATATGAGAGTTAAAATAATTAAAGTGGAGTAAGGGCCCCACCTACTTTTACCAAAAATAGAAATGGATACCAAAATGTGGGACGGCCAAAAAAGGAAAGTTGGATACTAAAAGCTGGGGCGGAGGGAGTATTAAATTGGTCACATTGAATTAAAGAAATAATTTATTTAAAGACAAATAGCGCCAAAATCCCTATAGTTTTCCCGAATTCGCATTTTTTCCTTGACCTTTAAAATTCTTGTTAAAGTCCTTGACCGTTGCTCCGATTCTCGTTTTTCCCTTAGTGACATTTTTCGATCATTAATTAGATGACGTGTCACCAACGTGACACACTTATGCTGAGTAGATTAATTAAAAGCTAAACGACGTCGTTTTGCGTTTATCCTAATAGCGTCAAAATCCTTGAAGTTTGGCGCGATTCTCGTTTTTCCCTTGACCTTAAAATTTCACGTGAAGGACAGAGAGGGAGATTCAGAGGGTGTTTTAGTTTGAGGGAGTACAGACGAAGGACGAGGCCGACGCTCATCGTCGGAGTTACAGCGGCGGCGGCCTCGTGCTTGTGTGTCCATGTGCGTAGGTCCAGATCTGTGGGCGTGTTTGATGGAGAGAAGAAGGGTTCACTTGAGCAAAGAGAGGAGAGAGGGGTTAGCGAGAGAGAGAAGGTCGACAGCCTGATCGCGGCGGCCGGAAGAGAAGAGAGGAAAGGGGATCTGTAAAGAGAGGAGAGATGAAGACGAAGGAGAAGGTCGGACAAAGTTCCGACGGGATGATGAAGACGAAGACATGGATTGTGTGTTTTTTTTCTCAAGAACCCTAATTTGAGAATGAATTCAATTTTGCCCTCAATTTTTCGATTGGATTTCATTTAATTCCCTAAATAGACATAATACTACGTCGTTTCACGTTATAACTTAAACTATGTCGTTTGCTTCGCCGGAAACTCAATCCTAGATGGCTTTCCGACAACCATGTCAGCATTAGTTAAATTGCCGATCAATTTTATGGGAAAAACGAGAAACAGAATTAAGTTCAAGGATTTTAACAAGAATTTTAAAGGTCAAGGGAAAAATGAGAATTCATGAAAACTATAGGGATTTTGGCGCTATTTGCCCTTTATTTAACCTGAATATTTATTAGGCCAAATTGTGGGATGAAAAAAGTTAAGTAATTCTAAGTATTTATTTGTTCTCTTGGGTAAAAATTATTTTTTGGCCCATAGTTTGAGCATTTTTTCGAAAATGTTCCATCCTAAAGCTAATTATAAGATAGTATTAATTGGTTCATTTTTTTCTTGCTGGTTGCCGCAAAAAGTTTATGGCGATTTAAAATTGACGGGTTCTGGTGGACATTCACATTATCACTCAATACACGTGGATTATTTTAGGTCAACTAGAAATTGATTCGAAAAAAAAACCATCTCTCTTGAAACTCTCACATCAAATGGGATCCTCTGTCCCAAAGTATAGTGTGTACCACGTGTACCACTCTTCATTTATTTATATTTTTAAATTATTTTTTATTCAATTTTAATTTATTATGCTTTTATATAATATAAAGATAATTAACAAGGGCTTCGCTAGCCGTTGCAGTCGTCGGATTTCAGAGGGCGGCGGCGACCTCTTGCCGTCGCTCAGTCGGAGTGAGACAGAGAGAGGGGGTGAGTGAGAGGCGGCGCTTCAAACGACACTGGCGGTGGCGGTTCCTCGCCGTGATTCCTTCGGGGAAGAAGAACGAGGGAGGTAGCGCGGCCTTGGCTATGTCCTCGTGTGTGTGGGTGTGCGACAGAGGGAAAAAGAGAGGGAGAGAGAGAGAGAGAGGTCAGAGAGAAGAGAGAGGCCGAGGGGGAGAGGGTCGACACCGTTGAGCAGCGGCGACGGAGAGCAGCTGTGAGAGAGGGAAAGTGTGTGGCTGAGTGTGTGTGGTTGAGTGTGTTTTAGTGTGTGTGTGTGTGTGTGTGTGTGTGTATTAGGTTAAAAGAGAGGGATTGATCTTGGGCTCTTTGATTTATTATAATGGACTTAGGCGTCTAATTAATTGCTTGGGCCCTTAGTTTTATTAAAAAGGAATTTGATGGGCTACGAAATTTTGGGCCTTTAGCAAATTTTAGTTCTTTGAATGGTCATATATAATAACAAAATATATATATTTATATAACGCATACATATCCTTCATGAATCGCACCCTATAATTTTTGAAAATTTGTATCCCCGCATCCGAATCGTATCGCTCTCGCACCCGCCCCTTCGCACCTGTGCAACATAGCTTCCAAGACACTTAAAATAGTCCTCGTGTATTACTAATATGGATGTCCGCCAAAACATATCAATTGTTAGTTGTCAGAATTTTTTGCCGGCCATAAACAAGAAAAAAATGAAACGATAAGTACTACTTCCTCTATCCCATAACAAGTACTCCCTCCGTCCCCCAAACATCTTCTTAAGGGAGGGTGATACGAATTTTAATAAAAGTTAGTTGTGTATTTAATGAGTGGAGAATAGGTCTCACAAAAAGTGAAGATTATAAAAGTAATAGCGAGTGCAATTATTTCCAGAAGTAGATTAAGAAGATGTTTCGGGGACGAACCAAAATGAAAAGAGAGAAAGATGTTTGAGGGACGGAGGGAGTATTCACTTTTTTTTTCGGCACAGAAATTTAGGTGGATATAATTGAAGAGTGAAAATATAAAAAAGTGGTAGAGACACTTTTATTTTGTGAGTAATACTAGAATTTAGGTTGAGATGATTAAAATGTAAAAAGTAAAAAAGTGGTGAAGCCCGCTTTTTTTTTTAAGAAAGTAACGTTTGTTGTAAGATAACTCAAAAAGGAAAAGTAGACATTTATTATGGAACCAAGGGAATTAGCCTTAGGGTGGGACATTTTAAAAAAAAATGCTCAAACAATTAACCAAAAAATATATTTACGTGTTCTCTTTAAAATCTCAACAGTAAAGGAAATTTATATAAAATTTTGAAGAGTGAAGTCTCATTAGAAAACCCTGTAGGATAAGAAATGTAATAAAACAAGAATAAAGAAACTTTTGAGAAAAATAAGAATAGAGATATGATATGATACAACGTGGAACTTTAAATCACTAACCATATTATATAATGATTATTTTGCTGTAAATTTGCAATATTTACTCACCGTATTTAAAATATCTACCTATTTGAAAATACCATGAATTATAAAAAATTAGTTGAGCATGTGTGTGGAATAAAGATCCCACTTTTATTGATAGTCAATCAAATTGCATGCCAATCACCTCTTGTAATTAGCAAATCAGATAATAGCGGGAGGAATATTGGGGTTTTCCAAACACATGCACCAATAAAACGCAGCTCACATGACGAGAGCTTTATTCAACCTTTGAAGTTCTATCGTTTTTGGCACCAAAATCTCAAGTCAAAGAACCAAATCTATTGTGTATAAAACTTGTCCCACTTCTATAAGCTGTATGAATATGAGGAAACATGATTCATCGTTATAATATTCTGTCCAAATACGAAATAATCAATTGTATGATCAAGTACATCTCACAGGTTGGTCCTAGGCTTGCCAGCCGAGACTCGCCTCGTCACCGACCGCATAGTCACAAATTCCTCGGCAGCAGAAGGGTGAATGCCAACCTGACAAATATCAAGTAAACGATGAGAGAGAGAGAGAGAGAGAGAGAGAGAGTTTATGAAACTCACAGTACTATCAAATTGTGCTTTGGTAGCTCCACATTTGAGAGCAATGGCAATGCCCTGTGACCGACAATACAAAGTTATTCTTGGTACAGACATACAAACAAGACGATGAACGAAAGCCACAGAATAAAATGATGAAGAATTGACAGGACCTGCATGATCTCAGCCGCGTCTGGCCCGCACATAGATGCTCCAAGGACTTTATCGGTCTCAGCATCAACAATCAGCTTCATCATAGTCTTCTCTTGACGTCTGTACCAGCATCACCGGGTTAACAGAGACCAAACATTCAATATCTATAGAAAGATAATGTTGCACCATACTTTCAATGTGTATACTTTATCACCGAAGCTTCAAGAAATGAAACATTCAATACCATTGAAGGCAATGTATTTTAAATTTTAAATACAGTTGTAGAGATTCATTTGATCACTGGAGATCAGGACTTGAGTTTGGAAGAATACTATCGAATACACCCATCTCAGCAGCTTGTTAGATTTTGACCGATGTTAGAAGATAGATAAAGCAATTAATTTCCGAAAAGCATACCCAGAAATGGTGTTCTTCATGGGATTAAATGTAGATGTGAAAATCAAAATGTCACCATTAGCTTTCTCTACAGCCTCTTGCTCACTGAGACCAACTACAGAGAGTGGTGGGATGCTGCCAAGTAAAACATCATACAAGTTTCAATAGAGGCTCCAGAAGTTAAACAAGTGTACGGAAATGCTGAATTTACTAAACAAAACTAAGAAAATATAGGCAAAGATAACAAGAAACTACGAAGTTACAAATTGTCTGATGTGACTATCTATACAGGTAGAAACGTATCGTGGAAAGGCCATTTTGAGCATACATGACAAACAGTGCCCAATGCTTTTAATTATGATATACAAAGCATCGTCATCATCCTCGTTCCCTCCCTCCCCTTAAAAGCTTCCATTTGACCCGTAATGGAACATCAGACCAGAATCAAAAGCAGAAGTTTGTCTATGAACTGTAAATATAGTGGATTTGAGTAGGTGTCGTCACCATCATTAGCGACATTACTTTGATGAGAGGCCATAGGGGAAATTAGGAATTGCTACCTACTTTTCTGGCATTCCAGAGAAACTCGGCAGATAGAATTTTGTAGGAACTACTCAAAGCTATCGTAGTGATCGGGGGATTGCTAAAACCATTTCTTTAAACAGGCTAAGTAATCAACCATCTAACCCAACAGATATGCCAACTTGACCGTATAGGTCATGCGATGTGATTGCATGACCTACACCCATTTGACACAACAAATAAAGAATAAATAAGGTTAGCTAAGGGAAAGTGGTAATACCAGAACACGGCACAAGCAATATTACTGTAATCAGGTGCCATAGGCTTTCCAGCAAATACAGTATTCTGCAATCAACATAAAAAGAGACTCAACAACAATATTGAAGCATGAGAGAATTGAACTATGTCCAATACATAACTGGACATGATTATAGAAACAAACACAGAAGTTATAGTGAGAATTATAGGGTAACATACTGCAAAGTAGGTGCCTTCCATTAAAGCTACAGGAGTAAGATTCATTCGGTTTGTAACATCACCTATGGCCCATATGCTAGGTACGTTGGTTTGAGAGTATTGATCAACCTGACATTCCAAAGATAAAATAAATTATGATCACCAACAAAGAAACTAGACTTCCATAGATCGGAGGCAAACTTAACAAAGCGCAACATGAGATATTTTGACAATCAAGTCAGTAATATCCAACGCTTGAAAAGCCCCCAAGGCATTCTCCAAGTCCATTCGATTCTTTACTCACTATAACAATATAGAGATGGTTATGTCTGCCACATGCAAATGACGCTGTAATATTTCAAATTTTCAATTTTTCCTATATCTCCACCTATTCTCATATTTAAGAATTCCTGGAAAAGAAGTAATATGGGGCAAAAATTCCAGAAGTATATAAGAACTCACCTTAATAGCTCCAGCCCTGTCAAGCTCAACACCTACCGCTTCCAGATTTAACCGTTTTGTGTTAGGAGCCCTACCTGTAACCAAGGAGATAATCATAAACAGCTTCCGACTAGAGGAAAAAACAGGTTAGCCTAACATTAGAAATGCATTTTCAGTTCACATCTGAACACTGAAACATGAGGTATAACAAGTTCAGCATAGGAAACGAGCTCCAGAAAACCGTCTACTTGATTAATTACAGTGCTAACTCTATAACAACACAAGACTAGAAATAATAAACCATTAACTTATGTACTTGATGAACTAAAGCTGCTTGTTAGGATCCAGGGATGAATTTCATTAACAATTAAAAGCAAGCCACAGAATTCTTCGGCTGATAGTGATACTATATAGTAGCAAGTCATATTATCTTTTAGTAAATGAAAACTTGTTTAACACCGCCCTTTCGTCTATAGTATCATAAATTAGACTTTCATGAAACCACCACTTAGAAAATTTAGCCCTAATGAATTGGAGACTGCTGTCATGTAGACATGGACACAGATTAAGCTGAAGCAATCAAACAAAAACATGTGTGAAGGGAAAGCTTGAAAGACAAGCCTTTGAACAATTACAACTGAATTGTAATTAACCTAATAAACTGAACACCAAAAGATAGTGCTTATATTTGCCATCAAGTTTTTTGCGAGTCAAGAATTATACATAATAAGAAGTACTAGTTATGGATCTAATCAAGAATCCAGCATGAAGCAGAAGAATTAATGGTTGATGAAGACACCATTTCAAGCAAGGAAAGTATCAGCCTTGATGCCAGCAAAAATAAATCACAGCAGTTCTTGCAACTATGTATTGCTAGCAACTTAAACTTCAATTAAAACTTAAAGTGTGTATCAGTGGCAGGGACGCTAGAATTACCAGTGGCAAAGAGCACAACATCAGCCACAATTTCTTCACCATGGTCAGTACGAACTTTTATACCGTCTTCTGTTTTAGCTAGCTGCAACATAAAGTACCATTAAATGTTGAAATAAATGGATACGCAATATTCCTGAAAGAACACAAGATCTAAAGCTTCAGCGTCATAACACATGAAGCAACAGAATTCTGTTTACTGATATCAGCCTTGTTTTCTTTTTTCAGAATTTCGTCAAAGGTAGATGCAAGCGGAAAACAATGTAAAGAAGAAAAAAAAGAGAAGAGAAAGCACCTCTGATAAACTTGTCCCAGGATGAAGGTTAATACCCCTGCCTTCCAGATTTCTTGCAACTACTTCTCTCATCTCATCATCAAATCCTCTGCCGTAAGATTTTATATTAATTGGGATGAGATCCAGTTAACCAACAATATATTAACTACAACTTTTGATGGGATATGATAGAATCGATAAACACATGACAAGACATACAACTCCAACATCTAGTATCATACATAGAAGGCAAGGCACACACTAAAAGGAAAGGCGAATCTAATGAATATTAAATTATAAAAGGGTTAATCTCTGGATATAACACAATGTTCACCCAAAGTTGCAATTTTGGCACTTCTTTTAAAATATTGAAATTACAGCACCATATTTGCAATTACAACAACCCCAATGTTTGTTCTCCAAAGTTTGTGTGATATGTACCATAAAAATGTTGTTTTACCAATGAAACAATTCAATTTTACCAACAAAACGTCATACTTCTATTGCTGAAAAAATTTAGGATGTTGTAATTACAACATTTTAAAGGTTGTACGAAAATTCCAATATGGGTAAATATTGTGTTACTTCTGGCAATTTCCTTTATAAAATGAAGGCAAAATACTGATCTTAGAAGATTTACAGATTCTCTCAGTTGCAAAGATCATGAAGCCTAATGTAACCTACAATATTATGAATTCCTTTTTACCTTAGTCCGCCACCTGAGAGGGGCATCAGAACATAGACTAAACCTATAATAGACATTAACTAGGAAAATATGGGATGCAACAAGTAATATTATATCTAAGAGGAGAAGTAGGTGTCTTTTCCTGTAAGAGTGTCAAAGTTTGCATGGGGACTTCTGAAAATGCTTATTTGCAAAGGACAACGAGAAACTAATAGTACAAGTTAAGCCAAAATGGGTAATATATGAACTTGTAAACGGTTCGTAATGGTTAGTAATCCTATCAAATTCTCAAGATTCAATATTCACCCTAGGTTTGGTAGTTTATAAAAGCAAAAAAGCTAACAAGGAATCACTGGATAAAATTTCAAATGCTAAATAATCCAGTGCAAAGTTCCAACACAATAATCTTTGCCGTGCAAATAGTTGTATTCAGTTCTAGTCCCTTTTTATTTAAACTGAATATAGATGACAGGATCTAAAGGGACCATTCCATGCAATGCAACTACTTGCATAGCGTCAGAAAAAGGTTCTAAACCTTTGAATCCTATATGGTAAACAGTTACTTCAATTTATTGAGATGTGCATCCATTGAGTCCTAGGCCCACTTGGAAACTATCAAGAAAGTGGTACAAAACTTCCTACCTGAAAGGTGATGCATCGTGAGATGAGACAACATAGATATCGAAACCACACCAGGGAGCAAAACAATGTATAGCTTTGCTTAGTGCAGATAAAGCAAAATCTAAGTATGTGTATCATCGAAAAGCTTAATAAACAACAGCAAGCGGCTAGAAACGAAGGTAGAAGATGGAAGTCATAGAAATCTTATGACCTTAAAGGAAGTTCTTTTCTGTAGAACAAATCCACTTTTGCACCCATTCCTCGCCATATTGAGGCAAACTCAACAGCAATATACCTACATTAAAGAATGAACAGTTATACATATTTCTAAGCATCCTATATAGATGCATTAAAAAGCCAGAGACAGGTACAATACCCTCCACCAAGTATGATAGCATGCTTAGGTAGCTCTTCCAAGCTCAATGCCTCATCTGATGTGATGCCTAATTCCTAAAAGGAAAAAAGATAAAACATTATTTTAGGTAAGAAAGAGGAGGATCTAGCAACCAAGTTGTATTGATCTAGCTATAGTTAATGTTACACCAAACACTAGTTAGCTACAGTGAAAGAGAAAGATTTTGATATGGATTGAAATCAAAGTACAAGAAGGCATTAGGTTTAACTCCATATGCCCAAATTAAAGTCAAAAGATTAGTACAATTAGGTCATATTGAACATAACTAATATTACCTGGCCTGGAATAGGTGGACGCTGAGCCCGGCTTCCAGTTGCAATCAGAATATGTTTTGCTGAATAACTAATTTTTGTTCCGTCCAATTGAATAACCTCCACCTCATTAGGGCCAATAACTCTTCCCTCTCCTTCAAATAGCTTAACTCCAGCACCGGAAAGTAACCGCTTGTAGATCCCATTTAGTCTATTTATTTCTTCAGTCTGAAATTAGATAAAATGAAAGCTGACTATAGCACAAGATAATTGTCATAAAAAAATAAATAGTTATACTGGGAGAAATCTCATAAAATATTTTTTTCAATTTAATGAGATCTCTCATGTGCCCTGTAGCTGGTAATAAGAATTCACCAAACTTGTCACAATAATATAGCTAAATACTCCCTCCAACTAAAAGTGTGGTTCTAGAGTTTGTACATATGGTTGGATTTTTCTTCCTGGTTTACACTTTATCTCCATTGACTTGGTTAAAGCCATCAGCTCTTCTAAACAAATGTAATTTTTTTGGAAAAACAGATCTTATTTGAGAAGAACTTTATCTTTTTAGTCATTAGAAATTACAGCTACAACTTTGCCATTGCTACATCTTTAGAGCTCAAACACTCCTACAACTTATTCGAAAATAAGATCTAACATATTATAAGATGTAAAGCTTACAAGCATCTTAAGTAAGCTTAGCCAGAAACCATCTTACAAAATGTGTTTATTTTTAGGTTCTTCTCCCAGTATTTAATAAGGTTATATTAGGCAGTATACTTATTTCTTAATATGAGCCCAAAGCTAAAAGGTTTTGAAAGGCGTTTTTAAGCTTTGAGGCATTTTCCAATGGAATGGCCCCATGAGGGGTAAGCTTCGAGGTGGTTTGAAGCGTATGCCCGGGTAGATCATAAAAACACGTGAGAATCATAGCAAATATAATTCAACACATAAATAGATAAAAACATAGCAAACATAATAGAACACATAAAAATCATAACTGCAGCCGTCGCCAGAGAGGTAGAGGACAGGCACACGCGAGCGCGCGCGAGAGAGAGAGAGAGTGAGAGAGAGAGATAAGTCTGTGTATGTTTCAGACTTGTTCTTCTTTTAGGTATGTAATTAAAGCCCAAAAAACAGGGGAAAATTACTTGAAACCCTAAAATGCATGGCGTGTGCCTCGGATGCATTTACTGGGCGCCTCCAGACGCCTTTCAAAACAAAAAACATGGCAATTATTTTGAACTACGAAGTAGATATCTAAGAAAATGTCTTATATGGTCCACTTACCTTCTTCTGTAAAAGTTTCTTCCAATTGAAATCAACTCTCTCATTTACATCCCACCCATAATTCCTCGCGTCCTGCAAATCCAAATCACCACTTGGTCAAAATACATGTGTTAACGATACTCTTCTTCCAATGACAGGTCACTATAATTGAAAACTAGAATTAGCATCCTAGATAACAGGATAATCTATCAGATAGTGCGGTAACATAACATCTACTAGCAAATTGTTACGTTTAACCAGAACTATCATTATAACTAGATAATTTTCACAGACAAACCATCACGCATTATGCAGCAATGTGGAAATGAAACAAAAATATCCAACAGAGCAAAAAGCTGTACACGACTCTCATTTAAAGCAATTTTGAAGACAAGGTACTGTTATGAAAAAGAGAAACTAGCCTAGCTAACAGCCAAAACAAAAGAGACAGCCAAATGGAGATTTTCAAACACAGCCCATTTTTCAATCATCTCGTCATGCTATGAAATCAGAGTCTCACCTCCAGTTCATGCCCTACTGAAGACCAGGCACACTTATTGATTAAGGAAAGCAACAACATATTTTTCAATCATTTCGTCATTACATTAAATTAAAGACTCACCTCCAGTTCAGGCCCAAAAGAAGCACCATATACCAAAATCTTTTTAGGAACACAGCCACGAATCACACACCTGCAATATATGAGAGTGTTAGTTATCAAGCTTTATTCCCAAGCCCAATATTCCAAACTTTCCGTTCGGTGTAAAAAATATTATATTAACAAAATGCACTAGCTAACATACTAGGAGATGTTAATAGAAATAATTTTATTTGCTCCTAAACTACAATTAAAAAAAAGTTACATATTGACTATTACACATTTGAGCATAAACATTACTCCCTCCGTCCCACTATAAGTGGCTCAAAAATTTTCGACACGGGAATTAAGGGGTGTAAATTGGTTAAAAGTGATGGGACCTACATTTTTTAAAGGGTTAAATTTTTCCATTTATAGAAACATAGTGGGACGGCCCAAAAGGGAATACAGGCCACTTTTAGTGGGATGGAGGGAGTACTATTTAAGAGCCCCCTTCAGCAAAAGAGCAGAAAACTCATGCCCCATGGATATCATCCACATATATCTTCTTATTTAGTGAACATAATAAGGATACTACTAGATTAGTCTGCAATGTTAATGTAAAGATATTCAGGAAGCACAAACCAATGTTCTCCACAACCAACCCTGTTCCACAATACGATAAATGTCTACTTCTATGAATTTATCAGGAAGCACATATACAAATCAAACTTCAGAAAGAGCAATATAGAAACTAATCCAATCTAAAAATTTACACTGTTGGAATGAAGGAAAATCCAAATTGCATCTGTATTAGAGCCCCACTTGACGCTAACATTAGTTGGATGTTCATTTCATATGAAATATTATTATTAAAAATGAAATTCCACTTCTTGTGAATCCCAGCTAATCGCAACATATTCACGGTAAGGTAAGACATCAAATTATTAAATCTAAACAAGATATATGTTCTCCAGGAGGAAGGACAAAGGGTAAACTAGTAATAATGAAGGATGTCAGGATGTGTAGCACAAACTAGTAAAAAATCCATCTACTGTAAAAGAAGTCCAAAAAAGAATTCACGTGGCTGAAAGAAGAGATGTATAACTATGAAAGTATGTGTCCAAAGTCCACTATTTTATAGACTTACGTTCCGCCAACTCCTCCAATAACTTCAGAGCTGATAGGATGAAATGGAAGCTCACAGATACCTACCTGGTAACGAAAACATAACTAAATTCTGTCAAATATATTAAAAGAATCTAGCATTATCTGAGGAATACAACTAATAGAAAAAAGAGCTTCATGATAGTTTGGTGAACTCAAAAATTCAAGAAAGGTCGTATAAAGCAGGAAGAGGACAATTAACAATTGTGTCACAAATTGGAGGATGGAAATCCTATCTAAGTCTCAGCAAGTGCGGAGAATGATTCCTTCAGACATGGCTCATTCAGTGGTCAACGTTCATTTAGAAAGACCAAGTGCGCGTTTTCTACTTGCAACCAAACCCAACTAACATCTACAGATCCATTACTCAATATTCTAAGGAGGCATTTGGTTTGAGTGATAAGGCATGATTGAGAAAATAATCCAACTTAATCAAGTGTTTGGTTTGCATGATGGGGCTCGTGATGGATAACTAGGCCCGCACTCTAATCATGCAATTGAGTGACTATTTATCACCCCAAAGTTGGGTGAATTATTTAATCACTCTCTAATTCTATCAATCTTATCTATCTCATCCACCAAACCAAATGCCCCCTAAGAACTCCAAAGGAATCAAAAATACTGTCGAGAACAAACAACATAAGAAAAATATGGTGTTATCAAGCAAAATAGAAATGAAAGAGAAATAAAACTTCATAACCAAACGACACACATTTTTCCATGTTAACTCATTGTAATTTATATCATTTTCCACAAATTGTACCTTAGCTCCATTCTGGGCTGAAAACCTGGATGCACGGACCCCACCACTGCCTGCCCCGATGACGAACAAATCGAAGTCATAGTGACTCTCCACCTCACTGGTTTTGTCCAACTCCCCGTCAATAAGCATCTTCCTTGCCATTGTAATATACTGTACATTCAAAAGGACCACAAACAACAAAAATACAAAATCAAGGATGTCGGTACGAGATAAAAATATGACAGCCAATTACACAAAATCAAGAATCAGAGCTCTGGGTAAGCATATGACAGCATCTTCTTTCACATCCGTGAAAATCGAGTGCAGTAAAAAGTTATACACTACTTATTACTCCCTCCGTCCCGCTATTCATGGCACGTTTCTTTTCGGCGCGGAGATTAAGGAGAAGCAAATTAGGTGAATATGGAGTGTGGTCTAAATGTAAAATTTGTGATTAAGGAGAACACATACACTGTGAAAATCAGACTGAATCCCTCAGATCTTGTGTCAAAATTCCCAAGTTATTGAAGACAAAATCGAAACACGTAAGCGGTAAAAATTCCCCTAAAATAAAATCGAAACAAAAGATCAAAACAAAAATCGTTAGTTTCTGAAAATCAAAACAAAAATCAAAACGAAACCGAAATCCAAATATTTGTGAAATTTACAGTCGAAATTGTTAGATTCTGTCTGAAAAATAAGCACAATTTTCAGTAAAATAAAAAGACAAAGCAACAGGGAGAATCGCTGCCGACGAGGTCAGCCAAGTTAACAGGGAGAGGAAGGAGCGGGAGAGTGAAACCCTGGCGGTGGAGCGGCCTGAATATTACCGGAGAACGAAGACGAGCGCCAGAGCCAGGGGTGTGAGGGCGCGACCTCAGTGGTGACCGAGAATCTGGGGTGGTGGAGGGCACAAGGGCGGTGGTGGCGGCAGATCGACGGCAAGCAGATTGAGGCGGCGGTGGGGTGGTGGAGAAAAGGGTCGAGATGGAGAAGGCGGCAAGGCCAAGCAGAGAGGGAAAGCGACGAGCAGATTTTGTGGGAGAGAGGCAGCAGGCGGTGGAGGATGGCGGCGGCGCTAGGCAGTGGAGACGGCGGAGGGTGGTGGCGGAGCTAGGCAGTGGAGGCGGCGCTAGGGTTTGGTGGTGGAGGGATGAAGAAGAAGATAGAGAGAGATGATCTCAACTGTGTACTAAAACCAGCAAGAAATAAGCAAAAAAGTTAATGTGATGGACTTGCCTCAACTCTCTCTCGATGTTCTGCCTCTTGAGATTTATTTCTTCTTCTTAACTTATGGGATACAGAAAGAAATCAAGGGAAGAAAATATCCCGAATAGCCGTATCTGTGTGAGAGGAATCAATGAAGAGAGTACGGAATTGATTGTCTCTCTCTTCTTGAGTTGTTTCTGACGAGAGTTCGAAATTTTTAAGACTGTAACCTCGAGAGCCTAATGACAGAGGCGGCCACGAACTGAGCGTGTGTATGTGTGTGTGGGTATGTGAGAGAGAAATAATTGCATGTCCTTTTAGTCCTTTTAGAGGAAAAGTTCAATTAAGCTACCATTTCATATTCTTTTTAGAGGAAAAGTCCAATTAAGCTGCCATTTCATCAATTTTTCTTTTTTCCTTTTAACGGATTTGTGAAGGTTTTCTATTTTAGACGTGTTAATTGGTGTGTTACCAACTTATTGTGTACACGTGTTCGTTGGTATGTTACCAATAGTTGATGTTGTTTGTTTATTCATGGTTAACTAACAAACATGAAAATCGTTATTCATTTTAATCATACAAATTTTTATCCTTGCGATTTATTTAATCAGTTTTATCTTCCTATTATATTTGTATATTTTTATATAGTTCTTCAGGTTATACAATAAAGGGGAGGAACAGTTTTAAAAGAAGTTGGCAGCGGCAGTTATGGAGTTCATGGAGATAACTACCGAAGGAAGTTACCTCAACTCATGCAACTGATCATCCATAAAGTCCACGATCAGTGGAACGCCTATATTTACCAGAGAAGATCTCATTTACGAGGTTATGCATTTTGAGATCCAGAACCCTTGCTGTAAATTCAAGAGCTCCTCCAAGTTCATCATTATGTCTGCCTGTGTTAGCAACTCCGTCTTCTGACAGAGGCGTTGTTAGTTCGAACATATTGTGCAATCTGTGTGAGTCGAACAACACAAGTGTAGGTAGTCTTATTTAGATTACTCTAAGAGTAATCTTGTGTTTATTATGAGAATTCCTTTAGGCAGATTTACGTCTGTATATAGTTGTTCTCTTTTGTTGATTGTAAACTAGTCTATCTAGGCTTAGATTAGTTGATTTATGCTTGTATTCGCTGAGACTAGGTTTTTTGGATCTAGAAGGTTAGAATACTGTAGCTTGACTATGTTGTAATTTGTATTGATTTCGTCATAGTTATTTACCGTCATTGCGACAACCGCAGATTTATCAATGTTGATAAATCTGCATAAACCAATTCTGGTGTCATCTTTTATTTTTTGTTGTTTATTGTGTACTATGTTAGTAACACATGTGATGACACACGAATTTGTTACTTGTTTGTAAGATTGTTCTTACGAATTTTGTATGTTTTATGATAAACATTGTTTTTGTAGTAAATTTAGGCACTAAATTTGTTTCAGGATTTCATCTATTTTTCTGTTTACGTATATTACTCCCTGGATCCCAACTAAATTTATTAACTTCTTTTCGATACAAAATTTGAAAAATTGATTTTTTTAGGGTGTTTGATTATAAAGTGAATAGGTGATTATATGTTTTCATGCTTCTGTTTATTCTATATAAAAAAAAATTGAACAACTTAATTGGGACAACCCAAAAATAAATAGTGATCAAGTTAATTGGAACAAATGGAGTATTTGGTTGGGCAGATTAGCCCAAATTAGATACATATCATGTGTTATATATGCAAGTGTTTGGTAGCCTAGATACATAAAAAGTCAAGCTCGAGATTATCCCAAGGCCCGCATAAAATCACTATCCCAAAGTTCAAACATCTTGTTTTTTTGGTGACCCGTCCATTTCACTGGGTTCTACTTATCGTCTCCCTTGGCACGAGCTCTTCACGATCCGACATTTAATCTAGGTAACCTCTGCAAGTCTTTGTTTTTTGGAGCAGAGTCATCGACTTTTTCATAGTTTATCTGCATTGATATGTAATTTTTCCATTCCAAAACTATATATCGTCTTTGAATCTCGATTGATTTTTTCTATTTTTGAAAATTTATGCTGAATTTGAATTCGTCTTCATTTATATCTAATTTGTGTTTTAAAAATGTGTAATTTCGTTGTTCTTCTTTTTCGAGATCCGAGGGCAACGACTTGTTGTTTACAAGCTGGGGTTCTAATATAAAATTGAGGAAGCTCAGTGAACAATTGACTGCCAGCCACGCCCAGATTATGAAGTGTACGAGGTATAGTAAGGTTTCAGCTCTGTCGATTCTTACTGATTTTACCATGTTCTCGTGTATGCTACGCATCACTAGTATACTTGACATAGCATATGTTAGTGTGTATGAATATTATCATATTGAAAGGCTCAATGTGTAGTTAATTTCATGTTTAAGACCATGGACAATATCCAAACTAGTGTCTACTAATATCTCGTGTATTCGACACATCTATACTAGACTTATAATAGTTGTGTTATAATGAGTATGAAGATTCGTATTGGAAAACAATAGAGTAGTGATTTGGTGAACCCAGAATATGAAAACACCATCAAATTTCATTTTACCTATTTCAAACCATCTAATTTATTTTATTTTTATTTTTGTTAATTGAACTTGATTTACATTTCAGTAGTAATATGACCATAAGGTAATTTTTATAGGATTTTTCTATAGAGTAGTGATTTCCCCTAACCAAGCTTATACCGACAATTTTGCTCACTGTCCAGACATTCAACTAGAAATTTGATTTACTCACTATTCAGACCTACAACTTGATTAACATTTTCATAGAGTGGTGATTTACATGTAAAGTTGATCTACTCCAGGCTGTTGACAATATATACACTGACACGAAATGAAAGTGTATACAACTCTTCTAGGTTGCTTTCACTTCTAACGAGATGAATACTTGAATTAAATAATGTCATGATGGCTTACATACATATCCATTCCATTTTCTCTTACAAATGCAAATGATAATGTATATGTTATGTTATGTGATATTGTAGTGAGCTACTATATTTTGAAATGCAGCCACAAAACATAACTCAATTGATTGAAAAACAATATTCCCTCCGTCTCACAAAAACATGAACAATTTATCATTTTGGGGCGTCTCACAAAAACATGAGCATTTTTATTTTTGTACACTATCTCCTTATTTTTTATCCCTATTTTTTCACACTTATTCACAAAAAAATCATCATGGCTTATCACTACTTTTCCTCAATTAACTTATGACTCTCATAACTCTTTACAAAGTGGGACCCATTTGCCACTCATAATAACTCTCAACTAATATTTTTTAAGACCCGTGTCACTCTCAATTGTTCATGATTTTGTGAGACGAAGGGAGTATGTCGATTCAAGCACATAGAACTGGATATGCATATTTGTTGATAGAGGAGATTTTGCATCAGTTATCTACTGCAGATTGTTATATTTATTGATGCTATAGTTATGATCAAAATGCTAAAAAGAAAAAAAGAAAAAAAAAGTTTAACCAGTTGAGCCGTATGGGATGTTATACCGAATTTTTGTTCAGGTTAAACATTTAAGTAGGATGATAGGAGCTAGTGACATAGATTGTGTATTAAATCTACATATGGATCGCAACACCTTTGGTACACTCTGTCAACTGTTAAGGCATTTGGGGTGCTTAAGTGATGGGAGATATGTTAGCATAGAGAAACATGTGACAATGTTTTTGTCAATTCTAGCTCACCACATGAAGAATAGAGTTGTAATATTTAATTTTTGGAGGTCAGAGCAAACCATCTCCCATCATGTTCAAATTGTTTTAAAGGCCATTTTAAAGCTTTATGTTATTTTGTTGGTCAAACCCAAGCCCGTACCAGAAGACTGCATCGACGCCAAAATGGAAATGGTTCAAGGTATAAACAAATAACACAGTCCTACAAGATTTATAATAATTATAAATTATGTTTGATGGTTTCAACCTAGCCCATGCGACTGCTTGAACCACATGTGACCTCATATATTTACATAACTTTTAAATATTTATTTGTAGGGCTGCTTAGGTGAGTTAAATGGACTCATGGTGCGCAATATCGATAAACCAAGATATAGAACACGAAATTGACAGTGTTAGGTCCTGAGGGTCTCGAATAGGTGTATGGGGGGGGGGAATACACCTATAGGCTATTTTTGACTTAATCTACTGACCTCAATTAGAGGGATCTCAGTTAGAGATCAAAACGAAACTTTGCACGCAAACAAGGACTCCTGTTTTACTGAAATCAGTTTTGACCAACAGGGTTGACGACTGATACTGAAAGCTCTTCAGTAATGAGTTATCAGTTAAGTTACTGGAACTTAACTGATCCAAGTAAGGGCTTCAGTCGTGTTTGCAAAGATAGAGATGATATCACTCTTCCTTACTATCAGAGGATAGTTCAGTCAGATTGATATCATACGCAGCGGAAATTAAACTTAGTTTCGTAATAGCCTCGGTGGAGCAGGTTGTTGGATTAAGGTTTCTCTTTGCTGTTATTCAGTGTTCAGTTTTATCAATTGAAATAGCACAAGTAAGAATGTAAAACTGAAAGCTGTAAATAACACATAGACTTTTACGTGGTTCGGAAAAACCCTTTCCTACATCCACGGTTGGTTGATCAGACCAACAATCCACTCCGCAAGTGCTTCACTGGTGCACTGCAAACCGTACCCGTGTGCTTGCCTGGTGCACACAACCGTAAACTGAAGAAAACCCTTCTTCAGCACCCACACACCTCGCGTAGGATTTCCCTGCTAAGCACACCTCGTGCTCAGACTTTTCACTTAGAGTTCAGAGTACTTTCCTGAACTCCGAACCACTCAAACACTCTTATGGGGAGGAGGTTTGAACGAGTGCCAACTATACTTACAAAGAACAAGTTCTTTGAAGTAAGTTTGACCTTTGGCTTCTGGGTAAACAGATATATGCCTAGGGTCTAAGAGAATGTATGTAATCAGCAGTGACTGATTTTGGCTTTGGAATTCTCTTCTTCGATTCAAGCTTTGGGGCGGTTAAGCTTTAGGCTGAGTAGCAATTTTGGCAGAGCTTCAGCTTATGTCGTTGAATCGGTGAAGGTTGAAGTGATCCTCGAGCGCTATTTGTAGGAGAACTCTTGAATAGATCCGTTGGCGTAAATCGTCCTCAAGATTTCTTCCGTTGGAGAGCAATTCGAATTTGGGCTGAGGCTTCAATCTTCGAGGTTCCTTGTCTGTGTGGAAACGGCTCTCTTTCATGGACAGGAGATGTGACATCTCTGAAAAGTAACCACCAGATAGGAATGACCTCTGCAGAGATAAGATATTCTGAGATCTCTGCATTTAATGCGGCTGTACTTGTGCGTACGTGGCTTCCTCTGAACGTTGGAAGATCAGTCCTAGGAGGAATGTTCAACTGATACTTGACTTTAGTATCAGTCCTTTGCGCGCATTAAATAATCAGTCTTCAACTGATTCTTCAACTGATACTTCAGTTGGTATCTTGAGTCTTCAGTCTTCAGTCTTCGTTCTTCAGTCTTCAGTCTTCGACACCGTAACTAAACTAGAAACGAACTCTAACACTTGAGTTCTAAACGATTCTAGTCTATTACATATAAGTCCTATGAATTTTGGTATCATCAAAACAAGGGTTAGGATATTCCACAAGGTTCCCAACAATTTCCCCCTTTTTGATGATGCCAAAACCACACAGCAGTTCTAGACAGCAAAAAGACTGAACTCACAGTACAAGTTCTAAACATGGGGTGAAAACAGTTCCCCCTTAACAATAGAACCTAAAAATGTGTACTTAGAGTAAGAACGAAAACAGTTATAAAACAGAACAAAAAGAAGACAGAAAAACCATAATCAGAGCCTGGACAAAGAGTCATTGTCTTCAGGTTGAGATCAATAAGAAGTTCATTTCATTAAAGAAGACTGATAAGCCATCAGTCGAGGTACAGGGCAAGACTTACATTGGAGTAAAACGAAAAACAAAAACAACATGGGAAACCCATGGACTTCAGCAGTCTGCTTGGCTGCGCCTTGAACTTCTTGATCTTCATCTTCTGTCTTCGTGTCTTCATGTTCCTAAGCTTGTTCCACTGTCACTTGTGTTCCGTTGAATTTAGGTCTTTACTGGAACGTCATCCTTACAACTTCTGGTGATCCTTTGCTGTTCCATCATCAGTCAAGAGTTAGAGGACAGGAGCAACCTCAAGAAAAGGTTTCTCTCTGACTTCTGACTTTCCCCATTTTTGGCAACATCAAAAAGAGAGCTGACGATGGAGGCTATGATCAGACGGTACCCAACTCCTAGTCTCAGAAGCTCGTGAGAAGATTTGAGAACAGAGTGAGTCCGGATAAACAGAAGAGGAGAACGCCAGTGGGGAGGTGAGGAGATGAGGAGACGGAGAAGTGGAGGAGGTCAAGAAAGTGTAGAAGGCGGAAGATAGAAGAAGGCTGCCTTGGAAGAAGGAGAGGGCTGCCTTATGAGGTGAAGATCAGGTTCGTGAATTGGAAAGAAGGAAATGAGAGAAGAATGGACATGAGAAGGAAGAATCGAAGCGATGGCAGCTGAGAAGACTAACACCGTCGATTCGCCGACCCTGGGTCTGTGAAGAATAGACCAGGTGCGGCTGAAGATGCTGGCCAACAACGAGAGAGGTCCCGTTGTGTGTTGCAAGCCAGGGAGGAGCGCAACATATGCGATAAGGAATATCTCCTCCAGAAGCGGTAAAGCTTCTTGGCGCCATGCATGAGAATGGAAGACACTCGCTTCGCTGGATACAAGTGAGGGTAGAGCAAACTTTGACGCCGGAGAGACGTTGAGATCTAGTGGAAGGGTCCGGTGAAGACCAGGTATGTGAGCGTCATTCTTCCACTCCATGACTTTGCAGTCATAGATTTCTCCTTTAGTCGGAACAATTTTTCTCTGCAACTTTTGGAAAGATTGAAAATTTTTCTCACAGTCAAGGCTGTGGAGAGTTGTTAGTTGATGCAGAAAAATCGTGAAGACAACATGGTATAAATAGACAAGATTTGAACCATGTAAGAAGATGAAAGGTTTTTGAAAACTGTGCCTAAAATGCAATTGAAGAGAAAATTCGCGTCCGCCGTCACTGCGAGGGACTGCGTCTTCAAAAAGTTGAAAGGCATCATTACATTCTGTCATGTCAATGAGCTTTTCAAGAAATTTTATTGCAGAGGCAAAAAGGTTGGAAAGATTTTTGGCAATAAGATCAGGACAAGTTCAATCAAAACAGATTTTCACTTTATAAAAATCTTGTCCTTCTCGGATATTCTATTTTCCAACAATTTCCAACAATCAGTTAAAGTTTTTGAAAGAAACTGATCAGTTAGAGATAAGATTTTGAACTAACAACTTAAAGCTCTTAACTGAAATAACTGATTTTGAAAGAGCAAGCATATAAAATACTTACTGATCAACTGAACATCGTAGTCAGATCCTGGTTGTTTTCATCAGGATGACTTCTTCTTCAGATGAGCATTCGGACTTCATTGCATTCCATGTTGGCGATCGTTGAATCATCAGTTGGTTAACCACCAGTCAGCATGACTGTTTGAGAAGATCTTCAAACACAGCATCACTCTTCAGGGTTGATGAGGCCGATCTTTGCACATAGATCATTGAACCTCTCTTCTGGAACAGCCTTGGTCAGCAGGTCCGCTCTCTGAATAGCAGTGGGAATCCATTCCACAGAGATATTCTTCTTTTCGACATGATCACGAATGAAGTGATGTCGAATTTCAATATGCTTTACTCTGGTGTGGTGAACTGGATTCTGGGAGATTGCAATAGCACTGGAGCTGTCGCAATAGATAGGAACTTCCTTTTTGTCGATCCCATAGTCCTTTAGTTGATGGACTAACCACAGGATTTGTGAGCAGCAGCTTCCGGCAGCAACATATTCAGCTTCAGTTGTAGAGGTGGCGACTGAATTCTGCTTCTTTGAAAACCAAGAAATGAGCTTGTTGCCTAGGAATTGACATGTTCCGGAGGTTGATTTGCGATCAAGCTTGCATCCACCGAAGTCTGAATCTGAATATCCGGTGAGCTTGATGTCGTCGTCTGCTGGATACCACAATCCTAAATTGGGCGTGCCTTTTAGATATCTCAGAATCCGCTTTGCTGCATCCAAATGAGCTTCCTTAGGATCTGATTGATATCTTGCACATACCCCGACTGCAAATGCGATATCTGGTCTGCTCGCAGTCAAATACAGAAAAGATCCAATGATTTCTCTGTACTTCTTCGAAGAGACAGAGTTTCTTTCTGAACCTGGATCAACTTTCCAGTTTGTGTTCATTGGGATCTTGACTGACTTCATGTGCTGAATACCGAACTTAGCTATCAGTTCCTTGGCATACTTGGACTGGCTGATCAGTATTCCTTCGTTGGTCTGCTTGACTTGCAATCCGAGAAAGAAATTCATTTCTCCCATCATGGACATTTGAAATTTGTTGGTCATGATGTCAGCAAACTTCTTGCACATGCGTTCGGATTTGGATCCGAAGATTATGTCATCGACATAAATCTGAACAAGCAAGAGATCTTCTCCTTCTTTGAGAGTGAACAGAGTTCTGTCCACAGATCCCTTTTTGAAGCCTTGTTCAACCAGATACTCCGAGAGAGTATCATACTACGCTCTTGGTGCTTGCTTCAACCCATAGAGCGCTTTCTTCAGCTTGTACACCTTTTCTGGTCCAGCAACCTCAAACCCTGGAGGTTGTTCTACATAGACTTCATCTGTGAGCACTCCATTGAGAAATGCACACTTGACATCCATTTGGTGTACCTTAAAACCTTTGTGAGCTGCGAAGGCTAAGAAGAGTCTGACTGCTTCCAATCTGGCAACTGGGGCGAACGTCTCGTCGTAGTCGATTCCTTTTTCTTGACTGTATCCTTTAGCCACTAGCCTTGCTTTGTTTCTCACAATGTTTCCTTCTTCGTCTTCCTTGTTCTTGAAAATCCATTTCAAGCCAATCACCTTTGCATCGTCTGGTCGATCCACAAGCTCCCAAACTGAATTCCGGTTGAATTCATTAAGTTCTTCTAGCATTGCGATGACCCACTGAGTAGACTTCAGAGCTTCTTCAATATCATTGGGCTCTGTAGTTGATAAGAAACAGCTGAAATTTTTATCTTCGTTGATGCAGTTCTGATTGATGTCGAAGACGAGGTTGCACATTGATCTCCGAGTCTTGACGCCATCTGATGGTTCTCCAATGATGTTCTCCTTTGAGTGGAGTTCAAACCATCTTCGATACTTCTTGATCTCTTCAGGTGAAGGTGGGGCTTCTTCGGTCAGAATGGTTCTGGGGTGTTGAGCACCTTCTGGAGCAGGGGTGAGTTGAGCTGGGGCGGCTTCTGCGCGTCCAACTCTAACTTCAGCAACTGGAGTTCCCCCTTGACTGATGCCGTCTGCATTGGCTCCAGTTTGAACTTCAGACCTTCGGTTGATCTTCTGATACTGAAGCATCTCAGTATCTTCATCTTTGCATGGTCCCCATATCAAGACAGTAGAGGGCTCGGTGTTGTGGATTTCAGCTTTGGAGCCTTCAGTGTTTTGAACACACTTTTCAGCTTATTGTTCCCTGAAACCATCTGTAGACTCATCAAAGATCACATGAGGTGTTTCTTCAACACAAAGAGTTTGAGTATTAAACACTCGATAGGCTTTGCTTGAACGTTCTGTTCCAGAGTATCCAAGGAAGACTCCTGGATCAGCCTTGCTATCGAAAGTGTTCAACCTCTTCTTATCATTGTTGTGTATGAAACACTTAGAACCGAAAGCATGAAAGTAGGCAATCGATGGCTTTCTGTTCTTCCATAACTCGTATGGAGTTCTTCCATGTCTCTGAGTGAGGAATGAGCGATTTTGCGTGTAGCATGCGTTGTTGACTGCTTCGGCCCAAAACTTCAAGGGGAGTTTTGACTCGGCTAGCATCGTCCTTGCTACTTCCTTTAGAGACCGATTTCTTCTTTCTGCAACTCCGTTCTGCTGTGGAGTTCTTGCTGCAGAAGTTTGATGACTGATTCCTTGTTCATCACAATACTTACGAATGACAGTATTGAGGAACTCAGTCCCACGATCTGATCTGATGCTGATGATGTTGACTTCCTTTTCAACGCTCAGTCTTCTCAGCAGCTTTGGCAGTTCCTCCAGTGTCTCTTTCTTCTTGAAGAGAAAGATAACCCAAGTATATCGTGAATAATCATCCACAACTACTAAGGTGTACTTCCTACCGTTGTAGCTTCTTGGAGTGATCGGGCTAAACAGATCCATGTGAAGTAGATGCAGAATCCTTTCAGAGGAGTGTCCTGACTTTGACTTGAATGATATCCGCGTTTGCTTTCCTCTGAGGCATGTTTCACATTCTTGCTTCTTCTGGAACACAATAGAAGGAAGACCTTCTACCAGTTGATGTTTAGCAAGTTTGTTGATCATCTTGAAGTTGAGATGGTTGAGTCTCTTGTGCCATAGCCAATTGAGCTCCGAGCTGCTCTTGCTGATGAGGCACGTTTCTGGTGGGCTGTCTTCCCAAGAAACGACGTAGAGACTCCCTTGTCTGAATCCTTTCAGAACCACCTTCTTTTGATTGTTTCTAACAGTGAATTCATCCTTCTTGATCTTCACTGTGAAACCACTGTCACAAAATTGACTCACAGACAACAGATTATGTTTAAGACCAGAAACAAAGCTAACATTACTGATACTGGCGTTACCCATGTTGAGCACACCGTAGCCTTTTGTTTCTCCGATTGAGTTGTCTCCGAATGCAACTTTGGATCCAGCTTTCTCAACATACTGAGATAGATATTCTTTGTAGCCCGTCATGTGCTTAGAACAACCACTGTCCAGATACCACGTTCTGGTCGAAGATTTGGCCTCTTCCTTCTTTTTATGTTTCCTGACATTGACCAGCAAGGAAGAGTTGCTTCAGGCACCCAATCAAGCTTTGGGTCCTTCGATGTTAGCTCGAGTTCCCTTTGGAACCCATATCTGCTTCAGAGTTGGTCTGGCTGATCTCTTGCGCTTTGTTGAATGTCTGATTGACGTCGTTGGCTCTTCAGGTGGCACATGAGCATTCTTCTGTTGAGAAATCCTTTTGAAGGCCTCACTCTTGTAGCAGTTCTGTCTGATGAGTGGTTGAGGTCTTCTTTGCTCGGCGAAGTATCTTCCCTGAGATACTTGAGTCTTTGCAGACTTTTGGAGACTTGGCTGATGTCCAGTAGCTAGTTGTCGTGGATGGCTCTCGGTTCGTCTGGACTCAGCATTGCTTGGTCTCCATGGATGTTGTTCCTTCTGAAACTGAACTGAAGATGTCAGTTTCTGACTGATGTGGCCTTTCTTCCCCCTGGATTGATGAGGAAGATTCTTCTTGGCTCCTAATGTTCCTTCCCTGATCTTTGACTGAAATCTACTTTCCAGTCTTCTCAGTAGAATGATCTGGTTGGGGGCCTCCTTAGCTCGTCTGAAGCTTCGTGGAGGTGGAACATTTGATCTAGCCATCAGTCTGCGCTTGCGAACTTCATCCATATCATGATCTCTTGATTCTTCTGAGGTTATGATTTCAGAAGGATCGTCCTTTGAGATGATCATGATATCCTTTCCTTTGTCAGCTGCAACCTTTCCTCCGATGCTGTTGACCAGTCTTTTCGATGGAAAGTTGCTCATCATGGGAGACTGCATCATGCAGTTCTTGACTGTTTCTTCCAGCTTGTGATTGAGTCTCTTGATTTCATAAGATGCTCTTTCACATTCTGAGTTGGAGATTCTGAGCTCTTCTTCCAGTCGGCTGTTCTCCATGATTAGCTGATCAAGACAAGTTTCATCCGGAAAGTAGATGATTGTCTGATTCTTAGCTCGTTCATCATTGATCTCCTTGTCCATTTTCTGATTCTGCTTGAGGAGATCTTCGAACATTTTCCTCAGCTGACAGTGATCAGTCATGAGCTGATCAAACTCGTCAGTTTCATCGGATGAGCTATCTCCAGATTCTGAGTGGTCTCCTGAAAGCATCAGGAAGTTATCAGTAAAAGGAGTTTTTTAGTGAGAGTTTACCTCTGAGCCATTCATTCCATTGTCGTAGCTGTTGTCAGCCACACTTTCTGATTCGTTGGCCATCAGGGCTCGGCTCTCATCATCTGAGCTGGAACTGTCGAAGTCGGATGATTCTGATGTGTCCTTGGAAGAGTCAGCATCGTCAGCAACCATCGTTTTCTTCTTCGAAAAGCTACGATCTTTCTTAGCTTTCAGTTCTCTGCGCTCAGCTGGAGTCAGATCAGGGCATTCATGTCGAAAGTGCCATTTCTTTCTACATCCAAAGCATTCCATATCTTTGATGTCGTAAGCGGCTGACTTCCTTTCTCCGCTTCGATCTGTGGAATGTCTGGAGTTGCCTTCTCTTTCTTTTCCTTTGTAGTGCTGCTTGTGGAACCTTCTGTACTTTCGGAACTTGGACTCCATCTTGTTGAATCTTTCAGTCAACAAAGCATATTGACTGAAGAAGTCCTCTGGGTTGAGTTCCGTTGGTTCCTTGATCTACTTCTTGCCTTCTCTGATTGAGGCCTTCAGTGCCACTCCTCTTGAGGTTGATGGACCATCTTCGTCTGATCCTCCAGCCTTCTTGTTACCAAGATTTCTCAGAAGGTCGAACTCATTTGCCATGAGATCGGAGAAAAGCTTGTTTGTCGGGAGCTGACTGAATCCTGGCTTATGTTGATGAGCGACTGAGTAGATCTGCCATTCTCCACGTGGCAGTGCTCGAAGAATCTTCAGGTTGATTTCTCGTTGAGTGTATTTATCTTTGGAAATGGATTGAACTTCATTCAAGATAAGATTGAATCTTTGTTCCATTTCCTCGACAGATTCATTTTTGAGCATGAGGAAGGAGTCGAACTTCTATCAAGCTATCGATATCTTATTCTCCTTGATTTCCTCGGAACCTACGCACATTCTTTTCAGAATGTCCCACATCTCCTTTGCAGTTCCGCACTTGATGATCTTCATGACATGCTTGTCGGGAACAGTGCCGGAGATGATGCTTTTGGCGAGGTTGTCTAACTCATCTTGCTTCATTTCTTCAATGGTGAAGTCTGCCTTTGACTTGGGCTGGACCTCATCGTAAGGATCCTGATGGAGATCATTAGGAACCCTTTTGACAGTTTCGGTGATGGTGATCGGTCCGCTGGTGATGACTTCCCACATTCGGCAATGTTGGGCGGTGAGGAAGCTTTCAAGCCGAAACTTCCATATGTCGTATTTTTCAATACTAAACATAGGTAGAGAAGATAATCTGCTATGGTTAGTCTCCATCAAAAAAGAGAGAACATATAACAGCAGATAGAGCAAATAGCAAGCACAAAAAGAAAGAGTAAAACTTTTTCGAGACCTTTAAGAAAAATGATCTAGTTCAAATAGAACCTAGTCAGATGCAGATAGTTCTTGCGAACAACCTGCTCTGATACCAATTGTTAGGTCCTGAGGGTCTTGAATAGGTGTAAGGGGGGGGGGGAATACATCTATAGGCTATTTTTGACTTAATCTACTGACCTCAATCAGAGGGATCTCAGTTAGAGATCAAAACGAAACTTTGCACGCAAACAAGGACTCCTGTTTTACTGAAATCAGTTTTGACCAACAGGGTTGACGACTGATACTGAAAGCTCTTCAGTAATGAGTTATCAGTTAAGTTACTGGAACTTAACTGATCCAAGTAAGGGCTTCAGTCGTGTTTGCAAAGATAGAGATGATATCACTCTTCCTTACTATCAGAGGATAGTTCAGTCAGATTGATATCATACGCAGCGGAAATTAAACTTAGTTTCGTAATAGCCTCGGTGGAGCAGGTTGTTGGATTAAGGTTTCTCTTTGCTGTTATTCAGTGTTCAGTTTTATCAATTGAAATAGCACAAGTAAGAATGTAAAACTGAAAGCTGTAAATAACACATAGACTTTTACGTGGTTCGGAAAAACCCTTTCCTACATCCACGGTTGGTTGATCAGACCAACAATCCACTCCGCAAGTGCTTCACTGGTGCACTGCAAACCGTACCCGTGTGCTTGCCTGGTGCACACAACCGTAAACTGAAGAAAACCCTTCTTCAGCACCCACACACCTCGCGTAGGATTTCCCTGCTAAGCACACCTCGTGCTCAGACTTTTCACTCAGAGTTCAGAGTACCTTCCTGAACTCCGAACCACTCAAACACTCTTATGGGGAGGAGGTTTGAACGAGTGCCAACTATACTTACAAAGAACAAGTTCTTTGAAGTAAGTTTGACCTTTGGCTTCTGGGTAAACAGATATATGCCTAGGGTCTAAGAGAATGTATGTAATCAGCAGTGACTGATTTTGGCTTTGGAATTCTCTTCTTCGATTCAAGCTTTGGGGCGGTTAAGCTTTAGGCTGAGTAGCAATTTTGGCAGAGCTTCAGCTTATGTCGTTGAATCGGTGAAGGTTGAAGTGATCCTCGAGCGCTATTTGTAGGAGAACTCTTGAATAGATCCGTTGGCGTAAATCGTCCTCAAGATTTCTTCCGTTGGAGAGCAATTCGAATTTGGGCTGAGGCTTCAATCTTCGAGGTTCCTTGTCTGTGTGGAAACGGCTCTCTTTCATGGACAGGAGATGTGACATCTCTGAAAAGTAACCACCAGATAGGAATGACCTCTGCAGAGATAAGATATTCTGAGATCTCTGCATTTAATGCGGCTGTACTTGTGCGTACGTGGCTTCCTCTGAACGTTGGAAGATCAGTCCTAGGAGGAATGTTCAACTGATACTTGACTTTAGTATCAGTCCTTTGCGCGCATTAAATAATCAGTCTTCAACTGATTCTTCAACTGATACTTCAGTTGGTATATGCAGTCTTCAGTCTTCGTTCTTCAGTCTTCAGTCTTCAGTCTTCGACACCGCAACTAAACTAGAAACGAACTCTAACACTTGAGTTCTAAACGTTTCTAGTCTATTACATATAAGTCCTATGAATTTTGGTATCATCAAAACAAGGGTTAGGATATTTCACAAGGTTCCCAACAAACAGATTTCTACAAATACTTGAGCGTGCTGAGACACACTAAGGCCCATTAGACTATCGAGCGTGTGTTGGGAATTATGAAGATGAGATGGGGAATACTAAGGAGCACGTGAAGATCCAAAACAGGCTAATTAATAATGGTATGTTTCCTAATTAATAATTTCATTCGCTCTGAGATGTTTGTTGATCTCATAGACAATAATTTGACAATCTTTTCGCTGAGAACGACGACAGAGAGTCAAAACATGAAGAGTGCATCGATGGAGTAGAGTCATCTCCGGAGTGGAATGCCGAAAGAGATGCACTAGCTCAAACAATGTGGCAACAAGAATGTGTTTTGGAGGTTATAAAAGTAATTTCCTTGTCTTATCTAGAATGTGTGATCTTGGGTTTACATTTTAGCTACTAAACACAACACTAACAACCTCACCTTATCTACGAGACATATCATGATCTTATATATCTTGATATATCCTACCTACCTATCAAACATGGCCTAAATAAAATAAAAATGTGTAATCATTTTTAGTTTTTTTATCATTAAGATTTATCATAGATGTATGATGTTGTTGTTTGAATGTATTATTTAGATTAGAATCCTTGAGATAACGAATATTTTAATTTTTTTCAAGTGCATTAAATTTAACAGTGAATGCATTGATTTTTAATGTGGATGCATTAGTTATAATAGTTCTCATGTTCTAACGAAAAATGTAGTTCTCACTAGAACCACGCCCTATAAATGATAAATGGGATTAAATTTGGAACGTCAAATATTTAAATCATACGATTGAGATTGTTGAAGTAAGTCTCAGAAGCTACACGTTAGTCACACGCCAGCTACTGAGTCAACACAAATTAGTTAGATAGTTACATCTGTTAGTTAGCTTAATTAGCTGGTTAGTTAGCTCAAACCGTCTTCAGTTGTGAGCTTAGCTCATCTGTATATATACTGCTCCTTTTATGTAATTATAATCATTGAAATCAAATGAAAAGCTTTCAATTCAAAATGAATTCTCTCTCTCTCTCTCTCAGATCCCCTTCTTTAGTTTACTTTTGATATGGTATCAGTCGCCTAAATCCAGTCCAAATTCATCTCCGATCCTCTCTGCAATACAAATTCATTCTCAAAATTTTAGCAACTTCTTCTTCTCCGGCTATTCTCTCCAATGGATAACTCTTTGTCCGCTGCAAATCTTCCTCAGATTCTCAAGCTTGACCGCACCAATTATGCATTTTGGCGTGCGCAAGCTCTATCCACTATTCACGCTCACGGTTTTTTGGATTTAATCTCAAATCTAGTAGCAGCACCGTCTCATCTGCTCCCTGCTACCTCTACCGCCGATGCAAGACCAAATCCAGCCTATCCTCTATGGCTTCACCGCGATAAGTTTCTCCTAAGTTGGCTGCTCGCCTCTGTTATCGAGTTCATGCTTGGACATGTTGTTCGGTGCAACACAGCTTGCAAAGTCTAGATCGTGCTTGAACGGCTCTTCATGTCACAATCCAAGGCAAGAATAATGCAACTACGCCTTCTTCTTCAAACCACTAAAAATGTGCTATGAGTGTTGAGGAATTCTTCCTCAAAATACGTGGCTACGCTGACCAGCTATCTGTCGTCGGGCAGTTCATCAATGATGCTCATCATTGATGAGCATTATTCTCTCTGGTTTTGGACCAGAGTATGAAGCTTTGATCGTCAATATTACGCATCGCAATGATGCTCAGAATCTGCAAGAAATTCAATACTCTTTTCAAGCGTATGAATTACGCCTCCAACAACAATGGTATTCCTCCTCTTTCGAGTTGGCTGCTTATATCGCCTATCGCGGTCAAGGATGAGGCGCTTCTCATGGATCTACCTCAACAAATCGCGGTGGATACAACATATCTATGTCATCCAATAAGAGTATCATCTGCCAACTTTGAGAAGGAAATATCGAATCAGTGGTAGTCATGAGAACTAACACTGTCGAATCGCCTGCATTAGGTCTATGTTCAGAAGATCATGTGCGGTGAGAGATCCTACCGGACCACGAGGAAGAACTCGTCGTCGCTGATGTTGGGGGTGGTGTGCAAGACGCACGAGGTGATTTTATGGACCACTTGAGGCAACCTTTGGTTGTGGTTGCAACAAGTTCAACCTTCTAGAAGCATGTTAGCTTCTTAATGCTGTGCATTATGATGGAAGACACCCTATTCCCAAGTTTTAAATGGGAGAGAAAACAAGTTGTACCTTTTGTTTTGAGAAAAGCTTGAGAGAAAGGATCATCCCAGATGAATGGCCCCATGAATATCAGAGCGGCAAGCACCATCTTCTTTTTGCAGGAGACTTTGGTCATTGGTTTACCTATAATGTGAGAAAAAAAATTGAGTCTGCAAATAGAAATTTTCTCACAGAGGAGAGTCTCTGGAAGAAGATGAGTTGAGGTTAAAAAAAAATAACTGCAGTTTGAAAGCACTTAAATAGAAGAGAAATTCAATGTTAGTGCCTTAAGCAGATTTAAATAAAGCTTCACGTGCACCGTCACTGTGGGAGTGAAAAGTGTGCCTCAAAAGTAGGAAGAATATAATCATTAAGGCTTGTCAAATCAGAAGGATTTTACAAGATTTACTGAGGCAAGAGAATTGTTTAAGAGGGGATAAAACTTGGTCAAGGATTTCTTCTTATTTTACATCAATGATTTACTATCTTCTTCGATTCAAAATCTATCTATTGAAATGCTGACTCTTTACTTCGGCAGAGCTTCAACGTATGTCTTCGAATCGGTATTCCTCGAGCTCTATTTATAGGCAGAGTCTTGAATAGATCCATTGGAGAGATGGTTTTCAAGATTTCTGCCGTTGTAAGACGTTTCAGATTTTTGAGCTGAGGCTTCAATCTGCTTTGCTCCTAATTGGTTAAGAGTTTGATTCCTCTTTGTTTTAGGAGCATCGTGCGTTAGAACTTTGGCACCAAAAAAGAAGGTCATTGTACTGGAAAGGACGATCTTCAAATCTGATGCATTTAATGATGTTGCAGGAGCATTTAATGCGAGCGTTTGAACTTCAGTCCGGAGAGGAGGATTGACTGATGCTTTGATCCTTTGATGGATCAGTCGATGACTGAAGTGGTCATTTGCCTTACCAGTATCTTTCCTTAGTAGTTCAGTTTTCAGTCAAGCTTTAATCCTGAAAAGTCTTCGGTCTTCAGTAATCAGTCACCTTCATTCTAGCTAAAGAATTAAACTCTAACAGTTGAGTTCAAACAAGAAATCTAGTCTAGAAGAAGTCTAAGGGTTTTGGGATCATCAAAACTGGAGTAGGATATTTATTCTAATTCCCAACAACTATGAAACACACTTGGGAAATGAGCATAGGATCAGATGAGATCAATAAGGAGAAGCTGACAATTGCATATAAAAAATTTGACGACTTTTGCATGTAGAAATGAGAAATCATTGAAGCCATGGAGATGAGGTTCGGCCTGATTATAAGGAATATAACAACCCTCTAAAAAGATAAGTACACACAACGAGAACTCAACCTTAAGGTTTTCTTTACGCTTCCACCTCTGGAGTGCAAGGTGTACACAGTCAGCCATCAACGAAGATCATAATTCAACAAGTTGACCACTGACAAGCTCTTTGCTATGCATGATGAACGAATACGACCTCCTCGGAAACAGGATCAGACTATCAAAGGATTGAAAGCTGAATCAACACAACAGAAGAAGAAGTCTCCATGCCATCGTCATCAAATCCACTCGCATTGAAAGCTGAATCAACACATAAAGAATTGAAACCCACAAAGTCAAATATTAAAAATAAAGACAAACTGTCTAAGGATGAACTCCTTGAGCAGTATAACTTGATGGCCAGAAGATTCAGTCGGATGGATGCTCGAATGGGGAAATACAGGAAATTCTATAAAGAGAATGGAAGGACAAAAGTCTCAGCGACAAAAATAGATAAGGAAGGTGCTGAGGACAAATCCAGCACTTCGGAAAACAAAGAAAAGCATGATGAATGCTTCAACTATGCCTAGAAGAGACATTTCAAAGTGGACTCTTCTTTACCCACTTTGCCCAATGGGACCGCCTACATGCCTTCCAGGTTTTATTTTGCTTAAGGTTATCAGCATGATTGGAACAATTTTGTCACTTTGAGCATGTAAAAATAATAAGACTTAGCAAGTTTTAAGAATTTTTTCAATTTTGCATGGTTGTAGGTAGACGATATGACGAATCAAATTGAGCATGAAACTAGAGAGTTTTTTTAGCCTTGTTGTTGTATATATCATTGATTTACATGTATTTTTCACTCCTATGTCGCGTTATTCTTTAGTATTTTGAGCGTTTCTTATTGAGTGTTGAGCTGTCTATGGTTTAAATTGCATATTTTTGTGGAATAGACTACTCGTTCGTGCTCGTATTATTTTTACAGGTTTGAACTCGAATTGGGCTGATTTGGATGATATTGGAGAGAAGTACTTGAAGAGACGAGTCCGTAGGCACAAACGGAGGTCAAATTGGACACCGGATGATGAAGAACGAGTGTCGGGAAGTTCGCGGGTCAAAGTGCACGCGTCGGAGGTCGCGCGGTCCGGGCATGCGGCCGCATGCCACGGCCGCGTGATAAAACAGAGAATTTTGGAGGACCATGCGGGCATGGGGTGTGGCCGCGCGTGGTCACGCGGGCACAGCATGCGGCCGCGCGAGCCGACCGCGCGAGTCGCCGTATTTCCGCCCAAAAATTCATTTTTCTACTAATTACGCGATTTTGGGGTATTTTGAGTCCTACTTGACCTAGGGCATATAAATACTCCTCTAGAACTTATTCTCTGCACCTTTTTTTTATCACCTTTTATCATATTTTTACTTTTCCTGAGAGCTGAGAGAGACGGAGAACACATCCAGAGCAAGAACTGAAGATTCTCGATTTCACTACGATTTTTATTGTTGAATGTTTTCCTATTTTATTAAGACTTTGATTCTAGTTCATATGTCTATGTGTGGCTAGAATCCTTTTTCCCAGGGTTTAGGGAGTAAACATGATTTGAGTTTCTGACTGTTTGATTCAATCAATCGAGATTGTTATTCTTTTTTGTGTTCTTGTTTATATTGTTTGCTTTATTGCTTGATCACCAATTTAGCATAATCATAGGTTTTAATTTGATATCGAGAGATGATAATTATTACCTGAACTAAGAACATAGAACACATTTATTTTAATTCTAAAGGGAATTGATATTTGTGAGGGCGTTAATCTTAGGAGCTTTTAGGAGTTGCATGTTAGAAGTGTGATCCGGAGACGGTAGCCTTGCATGTAATCAACGGTTTGTATGCCATGAGAGTGAGTATAGACTAGCTTTGAGATTGCCTTAGGAATCATCTTGATGATTGAATTGAACTTGTTAGTTATGAGAATCTGTTGAAACCTTTGCCTTGGAAAATTCTTCTCATATCTATTTCTCTATTTCCCAGCTTGATTTATTTGTTTCCTGTTATTCATTTATTTAGTTTTAAAAACAAAACTCTTAATTTCGGTTTTCTAGATAGAGGAATAATAATCTAGGATAGGCATTGGTTCTAATCAGTCTCTGTGGATTCGACCTTGTTTGCCACTATACACAATTGCACCTGTGCAATTGCGGCGTGTAAAGAAATTAGCGAACAATCATGTCCAACTTATTTTTGTTTCTTCTGTGTATATGGCAACCTCATCTTGGGTGTAGGTAGAACTTGCATGCATTCCTTAGTCGAGACCCCATTGATCTAGATGCAAAATATTTAGACGACTTGGGCAATTTTCTTTCTTTCTAGCCCATTGAGCCAAAAATGTCTTACCCATTGTATTCCCCTTTGCTAGCCTTTTTTTTATCTTAAAAATTCTTTCAATTCACTCACATAGTATCCCTGTAACTGAAAATTCATACTCGATCGTAAGGACTCAGTAGCAAATAAGGAAAAAATGGACAGAAAAAACATAGTGGAATAAAATAGGTAGAACTCCCATAATTAAAAAGGTAAAATGAGGACAAAAATGCCCTTAACAAAAAGGCGTAGAAAGAAAAGAAAAGAAAAAAATGACTCAGAAAAAGTTTTTTTTTAATGAGTCCAAGTTGTAGGTGCTCAGGCCCGTGATGAGAGACAATGAATCCATCTAGGCCAAGATTATAAGTTGTTTGGCCACAAGTCTAAATGACCTTAGCCTAGTTCTAAATTCTTCCCACCTTATGCTTTAAGCTCCATTACAACCAAATAAAAGACCTAAGGATGAGTGTTTAGAATTTGGAACTGAGAGGTGGATATGTAAAAAGTATGCAAGCCTATGGAAAACCCTTGATGAGATGTCATCTTAAGCGTAAACAATGAACTTAAACACAAAAGTAAAGAGCAGGCTCAATTTGAATTTTGATTGTCTGATGATCTGTCCATTTATTGTTCTTCTTCAAAAATTATTGCTTAAGTCATTATGCTCTGTGTGATTTATTTTCCCTTGATTGATGACTTAATTAGTGTCTTGAGTCTTTGTTTTGTCTATTTGGGAAAGTTAAACGTGCATGCTTGAGGACAAGCATGGTTAAAGTGTGTGCGTGTGACATGCTTAATTTTTGTGCTCGTTTTTGTGTTGTGTCTAGATAGAGATTGAATCTTTTCTTGTATGTTTTATGTCTGTTTGTGTCTGGGAGGACACTTTTGAGGTAGGGGGCTCGAGGAGACTGAACTGGACACAATGGAGCGCTTATGTGGGATTTGTGGAATGAGCTGAAGCCTAGCCATGTTAGTTTGAGTATTGTGGTGTGGGTAAGCTTTAGTGAAAGAGGTAGACATGATATGTCAACCACGTGATCACACGTCATGGGCCAGAACAGACAGTATCTCTCAGAGAAGAGGTTCTATTGATAATGGGTAAGATGAAGATGATTTCTTGGAGAGAGTGTTGCAGCTAGGGGTGAGCATTCGAATTTCGGATCGAATTTTTGCCCGATCCAATCCGATTCAAAATCTAAAATTCTCCTAAAATTTAATCCGATCCGAACCATATTATCCGAAAATCCAAAAAATTTCGAATAAAATCCGATCTGAACCGAAAATCTAAAAAATTAAAAAAAAAATCCGAAATGTGAAAAAAAAATCTGAAAACCAAAAAAATCCGAAATACACATGAACCTAACTGATTAGATAATTACGATTGAATTAAGGTCCTAATTAGAAAATCATTAATTATAATAAATCAAGATGAGAGTGTAGGGTTAGAATTTAGAAATATTTAACTATTTAAGAACTAATCTACATATATATTTGGGGTTTTGACAAATAAAATCACGAACTAATTCGAGATTGTAATTTTAACGTGACTTTTGAAGTGTGGCGAATTAAATCACCACCTTTTCAATTTTTGCAATTTCGTCCCGTTAATTTTTTTTCGATCGTCAGAGTACTAAATTGGAGCTTGCATGGATTAGTAAAGACGATGTCGTTTTTGTAAGGCCTAAATGACATCGTTTCGTACTATTTAAATTAAAAATTTCCTCAAATTATAACGGAATTGTATCCTGTATCTACGTCTTAATTTTCAATATTCAGCAATTTTATTACAAACAACGCCGTAAGATGAATATTATGTGACGAACTAATCCACGCAAACTCCAACTCAATAATTCGACGATCGGAAAAAAATTGGGGAGTAGAAATTACAAAAATTGAAAAGATGGTGATTTAATTTGCCACACTTCAATAGTCACGTTAAAATAACAATCTCGAATTAGTTCGTTATTTTGTTTGTCAAAACCCCTATATATTTATATATAGTATTATAGGGAGAAGTTCCGTAGAGAACTGCAAATAAGTAGAGGACAGAGAACAAATTTAAAAAGTTACAAATAAGTTTATAATTTTGTATGAATAAATTAATGTATCTTATGAATAAGATTTTGGCATGGGTTTGAATCCTTACAAGGGCGAGATTTTATATATTTTTACTCTATTTTTATTAAATATACATATTCATTAGTTATGCTGATATATTCGTTAAATTTATATATTTATTCGTTGTTCTCCATTCTCTATTTATTTGCAATTCTCTATGGAACCTAGCACTAGTATTATAATATTATTTATATTTATAAATTTAGTTCGAATTTTGAATTTTTTCGGATTTTAAAATTATCAATACGATCCGATCCGAAAATTCAAAATTTACTTAAAAATCAATCCGATCCGATCCGAAACAAATTTACTTCAAAATTTACTTAAAAATCAATCTGATCCGAAACAAATTTCATATTTCGATTTGGTTCGGATCGAATATTCGGATTTCAGGTATTTTGCTCAACCCTAGTTGCAGCTAAGGCTACTTACCGTTGACCAAAGGTCGGCCTAACTATCGGTCAAAATCATACTTGCATCACGAAGGGCATAAAGGGCATGATGGAGAAGACAAAATTGAGTAGAAATAATAGGGGGATTGACCGAAATCAAGGGCATGATGCCAACGTGATGGATCATGTGCAAATGTGAAAGAGATAGGAGCAAATATTCCAATCCCCATCAAGATCGGGAACATACATATCTAACTCCCTTCGAGATAAGCATGGATCTTGGGCATGGCAATTCTAACTCCCTTCGAGATAAGCATGGATCTCGGGCATGACAATTTGGAGAAAGACTCCGCGCATCTCTGGACAATCCTATTTCGAGAAGGACTATTCAGCCTAGCCGCGTGTTGGCCGCCCACGCCCTAAAATTTCTTATAAATACTTTTGCTCTGTTCATTTTTGTGTGCATGATTTACGAGAATTACCGAAGATTATGTACCAACAAAAAAAATTCAATTTCAATTTTTACTATTAAGTCCCGTTTTGGGCAAGACGATCGTAGTTCATATTTTTGTTCGGCAACATAACAGTCTGTCCATGTCTAGTTTAATAGTAAGTTTGCTTTTTATTATTTCCATGTCTCAATTGATTATTATTTTCGTTATTTACTTATGTCTGGCTAAGTTTATGAGTCTGAGCTAGACAAAGATGAAATGGATAATAACCAATAAATCGTGAGGTTGAAATTGTACTTAAGTAACTACATGTGTGTTCCCAAAGTGTTGGGCAAGATTCCGAAGTATCAAATTCAGCTTGATTAGTTAATAGGCCGTTAATTAATTGAGTTGAACTAGATCGTTAATAAATCAAGATTATAAGGTGTGCAAGATCACTTTGCATCTTGAGAATATCATGGACTCGAGAGGTTGAAGTAGACTACGGTTTGCCTTTGTTAATATCAAGTCTATCTAGGGATCAACATTTCTTAATTTAATTGCATGTACTGAGGTGTCCTCGTGCGTGGTTGATCAAGATGGTTTTCTAGCATAGATCCCTCGCTGAATTGGAGTTTATTAGTGAAAAAAATAGAAAATCTAAGAACTCATTGGTTGGACAGAAACGCAAGCTAATGAGCCGAGCCTCGTCAAAACCTTATCAGGGAAAACCCAGAGGGAGAGACACCGGATAAGGGAAAAGAATACTCGTCTATTACAACAAAGAGAGCGAAAAGAAAGAACATAGCATGCACGCGCCTGGTAAAACGGGCAACATGAAAAAGATAAAAAGAGCAACCCAATGGAGTCCGACAAAACTGGGGCCAAGGCCTAGCGCACCAGAACCTTGTGAAAACCCACGGCTTGACATTCCAACTACCAACCACCAATCAAGAGAAGCTAGCATCAAAGACAGTCACCTGCATGGTACTCCCAAAAATTGCCGACCACCATCAAGCAACAACACGCAAGAAAAAAGGAGTGGCAGCATTAGCCAAGACCAGAGGCTCAATTTCAGGGATAGCATGATCCCACCACGCCTCGAAGGTGATCTGCGACCCGGTTTTCCTCACGATAGATGTGCGAGATGCGAATAGTGGTCACGCTCAAAAGGTTCCGAATTTGCTTCCAGCGACCAGAATATCTCCAAGGAATGCAGCTCAAATTAGAGGTGAAAGCATTGACAATGAGCATGGAGTCGGATTCAATCCAGATCCTGCTCCAGCCATGATGGTGAGCCATCTCCAAGGCAATAAGGAAGGCGAAGCGCTCAGCAGCAAAGGCTTCACCTTTCCCATCTGAAAAGTGACAGCATCCGAGGACGTTAGAGTGTGCGTCCCTACAGACACCTCCCCCATGAATAGTACCATTGCGGATCAAGCCATCAATGTTAAATTTGACCCAAGTAGGCAACGGGGCGAGTTAGAAAACATTGATGAAGGTGGGCGGCAGGCGCAAATTGCTAGAGACATCGAGGCTAGTAAGAATAGTGAGTTCATCTGTCGAGCCTGACATGTGCCCCAAGTTGAAGTTACTAGATGCCTCTTTGATGGTGGTCTTCACCATAGCGACGATGCAGTGATGAAAATGTGGAGTATCGTAAAAAATGGCATTGTTGTGGCTCTGCCAAATACTCCAAATAGCCGTGAGAGAAGCAGTGTGCCACATATTTTTAACTTGTGGGCTGCCGCCGTTGTCAATAGCCGCGAGCACGAGGCTGCCGAAGTCACTAATGTAGGACCATCAAGTCCGAACCAATCGAAAATAAGACCCCAAATGTGGCGCGAGAACCTGCAATCCCAAAATAAATGGTTAAAGCTCTCACTGGCAGCCATGCAGATGGGACAATAGCCCGGGCATAAAGCCATGGTGGCTAAGATAGTCGTGAGAGGGAATATATGCGACGCAGAATGAGGCGCCAGGCTACAATCGACCTACGCGTGGGGACTTGCACGCAGGGTCCAGATCCAAAGACCCCAAGCGACTTCTGAGTTAAAAAGGGCGAGGTGTTTCTGAGGCGCAGATGCCAAAACCATACCAAAGTTATCATGTATCTAGAAGTGTGAGTCGGGATTATCGGAGATCGGGGCAAAGATAATATCAAATGCCACATCAGGGTGGGCCTCTACGAAGGCAGGGGTGAAGTGTCAGACCCCGTCGAACAAAGAATTCGAAATCAACCCGCCTAAGTAGACATGGAGGAAATGAGGGACGTGGAGATGATCGACGATTCTGTACCCAAGCCAATTGTCTGTCCAGAAAAAAGATGGTGGAACCGTCCTCGATGGAGCAATAAGAATCATGTGTAAGACTCGGGATGTGGTTGCGGACCCCGAGCCAAACAGTGGACGTGGACTACCGAGATTTGATGTTCAAACAGTCGGTGAGATAACGACACCTGAAGAGAGTGAAGCCAAACGAAGTCGAAGTAAGAATCTGTCAGCTCAGTCGCATCATGAAACTCTCGTTCATTAAAGAAAAAGAATGAACGCCCAGCCCACCTTTTTCTTTAGGTGTACAAACTCTATCCCAAACAACCACAGAGTTGGAGCATCGGCGCACGTCTCCAGTCCATATGAAATTCCTACAGTCTTGGTCAAGTTCGTGAAGGAGGGAGATAGGCCAATTATAAACTAGCATACTGTGGATGGTAGAGCTCTCGATGACAGAGGAGGCCAAACAGATCGTGCCCACCATAGAAAGGTGTATTCCTTTCCATCTACGAAAGTAAGAGATAATACGATCTTTAAGCGGAGTCAATCTACTCGTCGTGGCCTTCCCAGCAAAGATCGGGACGCCGAGGTAGGTGAAGGGAGGGCCTGCAATGGCAAAACCCAAGCATCGCTTCAGGCGGCGGCGCCTAGCTATGATGACGCCTTTGCCGAAGATGATGGTGGACTTCTTTCTGTTGCAAAATTGACCCGAGACTCCAGCATAGATGTATGCGCCGAGCATAGATCCTTGCCTTTTAACACGAGTAAAGATAAATTTTATCATATAATTGAAGTATACGTGACAAATGGAAATGGGGGCACGGACCATTAATGGTTTATAATTGGTAGACACACAGTAGTGAATATCGATCTTGACCAAGAACCGATAGAGTGAATATCCATGGATTCGACGTCTTGCCCAGATTGTCTGTATTACCGATTTATTCGTGTTAGTGTTTTTAATTAGTTCATTTTTGTTTAGAGTCAAATTGAGGTTAGTCCCTTGAGACCCCGATAAAGTCTCTCGTGACCAAGACAACACGTCAACCCCAATATTTTTTCTTTTTGAGTTTGTGACAAGAGACGGAACTACACCGACTCTATGTGGGATCAACCCTAACTTATCACTGGCACTACGCTTATGTTGGGCAAGAAAAATTATAAATTTATTTGCACAAAGCTGTGACGACAGCTTCGTCAGTGGTGGGGTCATTTCTAAAAATGGGTTGTGATGAATCAAAAATCAACATCTAACTATAAAACGATAAATGACTCGAGGATTTACGTGGTTCGATCGTTAGATCTACATCCACAGATGAGGGTTTTGGGTGTTTCACTATATTTTTGAAGAGTGTTTACATTTACAATTTGAGAATTAAAAAAATGACTAACTTTTCTAACTTATCTAACTTAACTTATGAGTGAAAAATGAATGACCCCTATTTATATGCTATTAAGTGAGCTTCACCCATTTCACCTCTAAGGCCCATTTATCTAAATAATCAGGCCTAAGCCCTTATTACATGAGTCTTGAGCTTGAAGCCGAGTCGTTGAGCTACCAAGATAATTCCCGATTGATAAGGTTAGTCAGTGCTGCACAAAATATTTGAAATAATAATATTAATGTCAATAATAATAATAATAGAAGAAATATTTCAGCCATGTTAATTGCACAACATTGATGCAGAGTTTACTCCTCATCAGGTTGTGTTTATACTCTTGTGCGATTGACAAAAAAAGAAAGTGAACATACTCTTCTAGGACGGAGGTAGTATAATTTTAACAAAATATATTTAATCTGAATACTCGACATGTATTAACTTATTATAATTCATAAATTTTTAGTATTAACTTATAATACTCGACCTGTAATATAATTTATAAAATTTATATTAATAACTTATAATTTATATAACATTATCCGACAAGTATACCAGTAATACTCGAACAATTAATAACTTATAATTTATATTAAAATTACGATTTACAACTAAAATTAAAATTACATAATCAATATTAAATTAAATTTAAAGAAAGATAGAGAAAGATAAATAAATTGCACCTATTCATAAAAGAACAAAAATCATAGAAAAAATGAAAAACGAAAATCTTAAAAGTAACAATTTTTTTAAAAAGAGAAAATTAAAATAGACACTAAGTACAATATTATTAAGGATATACCGAAATAAAATAAACAGAATAGTTAATGTGGGATCCAAAAAAAATTGATCCATTTAATTTATTTTTAAAATGAAAAAGAATTCAACTATTTTATTGTATTATCCATGTTATAGCTATTTTTTTATTTAAAAAATTATATATATATATATATATAAAAAAAACTCTGGCCAATTACACACTACTTGCATGCATATTAGTTGTGTGAGAGAAATACACATGACTAACGAAAGGCTTGGCGTAAAATGAGGTTACAACTCTCGTGGCCTTAGCAAGAAACCGAGCGTGACAATATATCATCTCCCTATTTTTGGCATTTTCATTTCTCCTACTTTTCGTACATCCATTTACCATCGTCTCATCATAATCCTCCATTTTCTCATTTCCTTCACAAACAATTCATCTCTTCTGACAAAAACTTAAAAATTGTAGAGAGAGAAATATATAGTTTAAAAGAAAAAGAAAAACAATCAATCATTAAACAGTACGAGGATGGGAGGAGATTCCGACCGGCCGTCCTCCGGCGTGAAATTCGCACGGCGCACCAACAGCGGGCGCGTGATGAGCATGTCCCGCGATGAGGAGCTCGACATCCCCGACACCCAAAACGAGTACAACAACAAGTACACGGTCATGATGCCGGCCACCCCAGACAATATGCCCGGAGCCTCCTCCGCCGCCGGCGACAAGCCCGACGGGCCCTCCACGGGCGCGAGATTCCGCTCGGACCGCGGGCGGCAGGGGGGCGAGGGAGAGTCCGGCCGGAAGGTGGAGCGTAGGGTGTCGTCGGCGTTCAAGGACAATAGCAACAACAAATCGATGTTCCTGAGGAGCCAGACGCAGGATTTCGACCACAACCATTGGCTTTTCGAGACCAAGGGGAAATACGGTATCGGAAATGCTTACTGGGAAGAAGGTGAATCCTTTGATCATGAGACCGGGATGAGCATGCAGGATTTCATGGACAAGCCATGGAAACCTCTTACTAGAAAGATCAATGTGCCGCCGGAGGTCATCAGCCCTTACCGGTCAGTAATCATAATCTTGTTACTATTTTTCCTAAAACATAATAAACAATCATATGTGGTGCTAATTAATTAGCATGTATGTTGTGATACACAGAGTTCTGATCGTGATCAGGATGATAATACTGCTCCTTTTCCTCATATGGCGAGTCGAAAACCCTAACTACGACGCTCTGTGGCTATGGGCCTTGTCCATTATATGTGAGATATGGTTTGCGTTTTCATGGCTGCTTGACATTCTTCCTAAATTCAATCCCATAAACCGCTCAGCAGACTTGTCTGCATTGAAAGAAAAATTTGAAACAACTAGTCCGGCCAATCCTGACGGTCGATCTGATCTTCCCGGCCTCGACGTCTTCATTTCAACGGCTGATCCTGAGAAGGAACCTCCTCTTGTCACAGCCAACACGATCTTGTCGATTCTTGCAGTCGAATACCCCATCGAGAAGCTGTCAATATACATTTCAGATGATGGTGGTGCCATTCTCACATTTGAGGCTATGGCTGAAGCTGTCAAATTTGGAGAGGTATGTAATATTCAAATGTTATATAATGGGCTCAATTAGCCATTCTTGTATAAGAAAAGGAAAAAATGTCCATCCAAATAAAAATATGGAAAAACTAGCCTTTTCTAACGTAAATGTACAATTATACCCTTAATACTGTTACACACTTTTTCGCAAAAGTGTGTAATAACATAAAGTGTGTAACTGCAAAAAGTGTGTAACAGTGTATTTTACACTGTTACACATTTTTTCACAAAAGTGTGTAATAATGTAAAAGTGTGTGGTTGCGAAAAAGTGTGTAACAGTGTAAAATACACTATTACACACTTTTTTCGTTTCTAAAAAGTGTGTAATAGTATATTTTATATTGTTACACACTAAAAGGGTATTTTAGTCAGAAATGCTATTATTTCCATATTTTTATTTGTATGGCTAGAATTTCCTATGACTAAAAGGTTTTGGCTAGACTAGGGTGTTGCCTCTGTTATATATATGCTCATGTTTGATCACACTAAAAACTCAATCCTGAGTAATACACCATTACTAATCAATTAGAGATAACAACTCTCGCAATCTATAATCCAAATAGTCGGACTTAGTGCAACAAATTGTGCTAAAGCATGAGCTAATCTATTAACATATTCATAGACATGAAAAACTCTTATATTGTGTGCATAACCTGCATTAATTCATTAATACTTGTTATGACTTTATTTGCATGTTTTTCATATTAGAGGTCAGTTATGATTTTAGACAAAAATTAAAAAGGAAAACATACAAATATTCAATTCCATCGAAATTAATCAAATCAAAATCGAAATTCAGTTTTGGTTCCGCCACTGGTTGGTCCGATTAAAGTCTTAGAAAAATTCGAGTAAATCGATTTTAGCAGAACCGACAGTATGCCAAAATAGAAAATCATTGTATTAAACCAAAGAGAAAGTGAATATCTAGAATTCTACAGTTGTGGGTGCCCTTTTGCCGGAAGCACAACATCGAGCCAAGAAATCCAGACAGCTATTTCAACCAGAAAACAGACCCAACAAAAGGCAAGAAGCGACCCGATTTTGTCAAGGACCGGCGTTGGATCAAGCGAGAATACGACGAGTTCAAGGTGCGGATCAACGGGCTACCCGACGTCATCAAGAAACGGTGCGATTCGTACAACAAAGCTGAGACTGCGAAAGAAAAGAACCTGGTCCGAGAGAAGAACAACGGCATCATTCCTCCCGACTACAAGATCGAAGTCCCTCAAGCCACATGGATGGCTGACGGAACTCATTGGCCGGGGACCTGGTTCAGCACGGCCCCCGACCACGCCAAGGGAGACCATGCCGGAATCTTGCAGGTATCCCTACCTAGAGTTTATGAAATTACAAATGAGAAAGAATAATTAATAGTCTTTTTTTGGTTGCAGATAATGAGCAAGGTGCCCGCAAGCGATCCTGTGATGGGAGAGGCGGACGAGAAGACTCTGGACTTCACGGGCATTGACATAAGGCTTCCGATGTTTGCTTACGTGTCTCGTGAAAAGCGGAAGTCGTACGATCACAACAAGAAGGCGGGAGCCATGAATGCTCTTGTTAGAGCTTCTGCGATCTTGTCGAATGGGCCGTTTATCTTGAACTTGGATTGCGATCACTATGTGTACAACTGCATGGCGCTTAGGGAAGGCATGTGTTACATGATGGATCGAGGCGGTGATCGGATTTGCTACATACAGTTCCCCCAGAGATTCGAGGGGATCGATCCTTCCGACCGATATGCTAATCACAACACTGTCTTCTTCGATGGTGAGATATAATGCTTGCTTTTTTGCTTTAAAATCTTATCCACTCGCTCACATGTACACAATTTCATATGAACAAAAGGAAATATGAGAGCCCTGGATGGTCTCCAGGGTCCAGTTTACGTGGGAACTGGATGCATGTTCCGGCGCTACGCCCTCTATGGTTTTCCTCCACCACGAGCAATTGAATATAAAGGCGTTTTCGGACATAAAAAGAGCCTAGCTAGGACTGCCCACCCTGCCAACACCGACGACGAGCAGCCGCTCACTGACCATCCAGACCTCAACCTTCCTAAAAAGTTTGGAAATTCAGCCATGTTCAATGAATCCATAGCTGTTGCTGAGTATCAAGGACGTCCCCTTGCAGACCACTTCACCGTCAAGAATGGAAGGCCCCCCGGTGCCCTCATCGGCGCTCGCCCCGCCATCGACGCCCCCACTGCGGCTGAGGCCATCGCTGTCATTTCATGCTGGTAATAACTTTACATTCACACAATTTGCTTCATATCACAGAGCCCTAATTTGTAGACCACAGGTTTGAGGATAACACAGAGTGGGGAGACAGAATCGGGTGGATCTACGGATCAGTGACGGAGGACGTGGTGACCGGCTACCGGATGCACAACCGCGGGTGGCGGTCCGTGTACTGCATCACCAAGCGCGACGCCTTCAGGGGCACGGCGCCCATCAACCTCACAGACCGTCTCCACCAGGTCCTCCGGTGGGCGACCGGGTCCGTGGAGATCTTTTTCTCCAAGAACAATGCCATCCTGGCCACGTCGCGCCTCAAGTTCCTGCAGCGGATTGCGTACTTGAACGTGGGCATCTACCCCTTCACCTCCATCTTCCTAGTGGTCTACTGCATCCTCCCCGCCCTCTGCCTCTTCAGCGGCCAGTTCATCGTCAAATCCCTAGACGTCTCATTCCTTTCCTACCTCCTCATCATCACTCTCTGCCTTGTCTTCATCTCCCTCCTCGAGGTCAAGTGGTCCGGAATCGCCCTCGAGGAGTGGTGGCGGAACGAGCAGTTCTGGGTGATTGGGGGCAGTAGCGCCCACCTCATCGCCGTCGTGCAGGGCCTGCTCAAAGTCATTGCCGGGATCGAGATCTCCTTCACCCTAACTTCGAAAGCTGCGGGTGAAGACGAAGATGATATATATGCAGATCTGTACGTGGTGAAGTGGACTGGGCTGTTTATCGTGCCGCTCATCATCATCATCATCAACATCATTGCGCTCGTGATTGGGATCGCTAGAACGATTTACAGTGTGATTCCTCAATGGAATAAGCTCTTTGGAGGAGCATTCTTCAGCTTCTGGGTGCTGACTCACTATTATCCGTTTATGAAGGGTTTGATGGGGAGGAAAGGTAGGCTTCCCACCATTATATATGTCTGGTCTGGACTTATTTCCATCACTGTCTCCTTGTTGTGGATCGTCATCAGCCCTCCTGAAGGAACCATCAACTCCGACGCCGCCGAGCTCAAGTTTTGATCAGATGAATAATCTTAACTCTGATATATCAAGAAATTTAGTAGGTTTAGTTTGTATTGTTGTCCCTCAAAGCTAGGGTGCATGCAAAGTAGGGTTAGGAAAATGAGGGGTTTGTAGTGAAGGTGCAATTGTGGTTTAATTGGTTAGAATTTGTGTGAAATGTTTTGTTGTAATGTGTTTAAACATGTATTGAAATTAAAGAAGAAAGTGTGATTTGCACTCAATGTAATATGCCATGTTAGTAAATAGATATTTGGATGTGCGTATACCATATATGCATATGAGAAAATTAAACAAAAACTTGTTATTTGTGTGGTCATTTTCAAGCTTTGTCGAGTAAAAATTTATTTTCACACTTTCTCTTTAGTATAAATTTTGTACTTAGAGCATTTGTATTGGTTGAGTCAAGGCTTGATTCATCCATGCTTCGGGCCCATTTATAAGCCACATACTGCATTAAATTAACTCATCATGTTAACTCATATATGAATTAGTTTTGAATTTTTGATTTTTAATTTAATTTATTTTTTTTAAATCTATCTCATCTCTCATCTTTTTTGAATAAATATATATTTTTCAATTCTTTTTTAATTATTTTTTAACATTTTTTTTTTACTTTTCATAATATCAATTTTTATTATTGTGAATTCTTCTTTATTTTTCTAACTTTTCAATACTCAGCTCAAATAAATTAAGATAAAATTAAGTTTTTATTATATTTATAAATATGATAATTGAGTTGGTATCAGTTTTATATGAATATAGAAATATAAAAACGTTTCTCGTCCATTGCACGAGGTGCACATGCTAGTAATATACTCCCTTCGTCCCATTACAAAAATGTCTCATTACTTTTAGGCACGAAGATTAAGACAATGTGTAAAAGTAGATAAAGTGGGTTGGTGAAAATTATTTAAATATTAGGTATAGAGAGAGAGAATATATTGCCAAAAAAAGGAATGAGACATCCCATTATGGAAAGTGAGACATTTGTAGTGGGGCGGAGAGAGTATTAAAAAGACAACTTTTCAATTTGAAATAAATTTCAAAATTAACTGGCAATTTTGTAGTTATAATGAAATTTATGTTTTATTGGTAAATTTTTCTATTTCCTTTTTCTTCACATTTTTTTCTGGTTTTATTTCTTTCTAAAAATGTGAAATTCGGCTAATTATAAAGTGAAGTATTTAATATGCATATCAAGTTAAAGATCATAATTCACGATAAGAGCTTTAATTTTCTACTACTCCCTCCGTCCCCAAAATAAGTTCCTCTTTGGGGACGGCACGGGTTTTAAGGAAAATGGTAAAGTGTATTGATAGTGGAAAAAAATATGTTATAATTAGTATTGAGAGTGATGAAAATGTGAAAAAGTGTTATAATTAGTATTGAGAGTGGTGAAAAAGTGAAAAGTAAGAATAAATAAAGTATTATTAGTGGTGGGGTAGTTGTCCAAAAATAGAAAGAAACAAAGAGGAACTTATTTGGGGGACGTCCCAAAATGGAAAAAGATGAACTTATTTCAGGGACGGAGGGAGTATATTGTATGTAAATATTTGATTTAAAATGTAAATATTATATTTCTTTAAAGATTAAATTTTTAAAAAATATATATATATTCTCTTTCTTTCTTTTTGAATAAATCTAGTTTTTAATTCATTTTCTTTTTCTTTTCACAATATCAACTTTTATTATGGGTTAGTAGTATGTTTTACCCATTCTCAAAGACAAAAACAAAAAATACACACAGAAAATAAAACATATAAATACTATCCATTTTTTTTTTTTGTAAAACTTGATATTTATACCCTTAATGAAATTATAAATAAAAAACTAACCCACACCACAATTTCATTTTCATAAACTGTTGAACCCTCCCCCTCTGTTCTGCGGCCTTCCCCCATCCCCCATCCGCCCCTCACCGCGTCATGTCGCACCGCCACCTCGCTACTCCATGTCGCGCCTCGCCTCACAGCACCTCGTTGCGCCTTCACATATCTCTCTTTCTCTCCTTTCAAATCTGCAGCCATGGCCTCCGCCTCACATCACTTTTTATTTAGTGGTTTTGGCAAATAAAATCACGATCTAATTTGAAATTGCAATTTTAACGTGACTTTTGAAATGTGGCTAATTAAATCATCACTTTTTTAATTTTTGTATTTTTGTCTTCCCAATTTTTTTCGGTTGCCAAATTATTGAGTTGTAGTTTACGTGATTAGTTAGCCACATAATATTCACGTTACAACGTTGTTTACAATAAAATTACTGAATACTGACAATTAAGGTGTAGATACATGATACAGTTTCTTTATAATTCGAGGAAATTTTAATTGAAACTGTACCAAATAACGTCATTTAGACCTCACAAAAACATCCTCTTTTAATCCATGTAATCTCCAATTCAGCACTCTGGTGACAAAAAAAAAAAAAATAGAGGGATGAAATTACAAAAATTAAAAAAATAATAATTTAATTCGTCACACTTTAAAAAATCACATTAAAATAACTAATTCATGATTTTTCCTTTTACCAAAATTCTTTTTATTTATCGGAACTAATATTTGGCGGTGCAATGCGCAATATTGCAAATCATCCTCTCTCCCTCCTAAATTCAATTCTAAACATCTATAAGAAAAATTCCATGCCCCCCGCAATCTCTCCCCAAAATTTCTCATCTCAATTCATCCCCACCTCAGCATTGCTCCCCCTTTCTCTCATCTGCATATCCTCTTCATTTCCCCTTCTTCTCATCTCTGCGCCTCCGCGTTTCGGTTCGTCAATGTTCACGTAGACACACGTAATCAATCATGGGTCAGCAGGAATTGATCTACAGTTTCGTCGCCAGAGGCACCACCATTTTGGCTGAGTACACTGAATTCAAAGGGAATTTCACCTCCGTCGCCTCCCAGTGCTTGCAGAAGCTTCCCGCTTCCAGTAACAAATTCACTTACAACTGCGATGGACACACCTTCAATTACCATGTTGAAAATGGATTCAGTACGCTCCTTTCGTTTCGGTTTATTCTCTTTTTTCACGCTTTTGGGTTGTGATTTCTATATAATTATTTGTTTGGTTGTTAATATGTGCATGCCGTTCTGTTTTGAGCGTTTGTGTCTATTTATTTCTAAATTGGAATTATAGCATGAAAAGGAGTTATGAAGTGTGATTCATCACGTTCTTCATATTGTATGGAAATTTGAAATTGATCCGATAACGATTCTGTTGTACGAATGCTACATCCAGTTTCAAACAAATCATTAAATACTTCCAATTAGCGTCAGGGAAGTCTTGCAACTATTCACTCTCATTCTTCCCGTTTCAAACAAATCATTAAATATAAGAATGGATAGGCCAAGTTTAGATAGTTTATTTATATGAATAAAATGTGTAGAATTTCTTGTTTTTATCTTTGATATAGATGCATATATTTGTGAATTTATTTATTCCAACATTGGATCTGTATAACTGTCTTTTTTTATGCCACATTTGTAGCCTATTGTGTTGTTGCTGTTGAATCTACTGGTAGGCAACTTCCCATTGCTTTTCTTGAGCGTGTTAAGGAAGATTTCAACAAAAGATATGGAGGGGGCAAAGCTGCAACTGCAGGCCAAAATAGCCTCAACAAAGAGTTTGGGTACGAGCTGTTTCTTTCCTTTTGTTAATACTTATACTCTCTACTGTATTTCATGCAGTTCCCAAACTTTGATGGTATTGCAGCCCCAAACTGAAAGAGCATATGCAGTACTGTGTCGATCACCCTGACGAAGTGAACCAACTTGCTAAGGTTCAGTCTCAGGTTTCTGAAGTCAAAGGTGTTATGATTGAAAATATCGAAAAGGTAAAGATGTTTTCTGCATTATCTGGCCAGCTAAAGCTTGTGTTCTTATGGCTTATCATGCATCTGAGCTTATTGTCGTAATTCTGTTCATCATCAGGTTCTTGATCGAGGGGAGAAGATCGAATTGCTTGTTGACAAAACTGAGGATCTTAGGTCACAGGTTAGTTTGATAGATCTTGGGTGCCTTGTTCAATGTTTTAACTGCAGGTAATTTTTTTCATACTAGAATTATTTGCTTAAGAATTAACTTCAGGTTAGTTTTTTTTTTTTTTTTTATGCATTTGGTGGCGTTTACTTTTGAGGATTAACCTCGATGGATTAAAACAGTAAGGTTAATCCCTTGTTTACTTAGATGGATTGAAACTTTGGGACATCCCAAAGCCCTTGATTATTTCTATCTTTTAAGCTAGTTTTGCTTGATTCATATCCCATTGAAAGGGTGGGATTGGAGAAATCCTACTATTAAGGATTAAAATATTCAATGATGCATTTTATCAATCATGCAAAACAAACGCCCCCTAAAGATCATAATTTGTGGCAAATGCCTCCATCCAATCATCATGTTGATCAAGATATTATTTCTCAATAAAAAGACTGAAACACCTCATATAATTTTAAAATGCTCAACTTTAAAAAGTGAAGGCATTTGTTGGTTTTTCACGATCCATAATTGTTTAAAGATAAAAACTCAAAATGAAAATTTAGGATCCATCAAGACTATAATAAATGTGTGTGTGAGTATCTGTCTGTAGAAACACATACATACGAAATGAAAACAGAGTTGGAATCATTAGGGGATATCACTGAAGGCATAACAACTTGACAAGTCAAAAACTTGTTCACTTCTTCCATTATTACATGTACTATCCTCATGTATGCCTGTATTAAATTCATATCTTTGTGATTATTCGCACTTGAGTTGTATAGGTAGATGCATTTATTGTGAACTTTAATAAAATCTAGGTACAGGCTTGCAGCCTATATAATAAGGTTAATTTTGTCTTTGTAGTAAAGAACATTTAAGTAATGTTGATTGCAAATTATTAAGGTGACGTGATGTTGTTTTGAATTCATATATTTGATATATGCTAAAGAATTGATGTATCTAAATCTTTTATTTAGATTTTGAGACTATTATATTTGTCATTCAAATCATAACTATATCTACAATTTTCTGGTTCTACTCTTTACTGCCAATACTATATCTGAGGTAACTATATATGCCATCTATTCACAAGCTTCCAAGAGGCAAAAATAATAATAACTGTGACCAGAACAGTGAAGTGCGAAATTGCCAAAATATTGGATGGGAAAATGTTCTGAGATCTGAACACGAAGAAAGCATCTACTAGTTTGACAGGCAAAATGCACATTTATCTTCCAGCAACACTTCTGTTGGGCAGTCTCGTCTCGTGTATCGCCTCATATTATAAATGTTTGTATGTTTGGGGTTTCAGGCCCAGGATTTTAAAGCAAAAGGTACCAAGCTGAAGAGGCAAATGTGGTTTGAGAATATGAAGATCAAGCTGATTGTGCTTGGCATCTTGCTGCTTATAATTCTCGTCATCTGGGTTTCGGTCTGCCACGGCTTCAAATGTTAATGCAAATATATATGCAGCATACACTGCATTTTTTAGACGAGTCTTTTCTTTTGGCCTGCAACTTGAGATTTGCTCTGATTCAGAGATGAAATATAGGTGATTAGTAGCAGACAAGTTTTTTGCCGATGATCATTACTTGTTTCCAGAGAGTTTCTTGCTGTATTTTTTGGTTCTTGTTTAAATTCCCTTTCATCTCTGTTGCCCTCTTTGTTTCATGTCTCTTATTTATTTTATTGCAATGTGATTTTTTATCTCATGTTTTATATACGATGATGATGATTATGCATGCATGCATATGCATTCCACGACTCGCGAAACACGGCGATAATCTACTAGGGTTATATTATAAAATTGAGTATGCTTATTATACTTTATTTATGGACAAATGTATAATTTTTATTTTTTAATATGTTGTACTTATATTTAATTAATTTTATAGTTAGATTTCTATTATTGCAGGAGATAAGAATCTTTCAAAACCAAATCAAACTGACTAGAACTTGGAAGTGTGACTGATACGATTGAAATAACCTCTTACAACTTTTAATTTTTTTTATCTGAATCATATAAGATTGCAATCAGAATATCACGTCACACATTAATTCGTATTTACTAAACTTTTCATTCAACTTTAACAAGTTAATTGAGGGTTTCTTTCTGTAAAATATTCATTGCATGATGGTATATATATATTCTTTATTTCAATTTGAATGTGATTGTGGTAGAAATTAATCACAGAACAGGGCATGTTGTATTGATCATATATCCTAGACTATTTCAAACAATATGGTGATATTTTCAGATAAATATGATACTTCCTCCGTCCCACCATTTTAGTCCCCTCCCACACTTTTCACACATATTAAGAAAATACATTTAATTTTTATATTTTTATCTTTTATACCCTTATTTATTATTTTCACACATCCTTTTCACATTTAAGTGAAGCATTAAATAAGGTTAATTTAGTAAAAATAATATTTTTATATAATATTAATTAGAAAAGTGGACTATCGTTTTGGGACATCTCAAAATGGAATGAGGGACTAAAATGATGGAATGGAGGGAGTACATGTTGTGAATCCAATATTTCTTTTTGAAATTTGTATCCATTAATTAGGACTTTCTTATTGATACGCAGAGACAACAACCAATGACTCATTATGTGGATATCTACATTTATGATTAATTACGGTCATATGTATCAATTAAATAACGTCGGTAGATATTTTAGCTAAAAATAAGGTAGCTAGGAAGGTTGAACAAACCGTGATCCTGCCTTCAACACTTGGATGTGATGCAATAATGTGGAAGGAATTAGGTAATTGTAAAATCAATTCAAGCTTACATATATGAGTTTCTTGGTTCAACTACAAAGTCGCGATTTGTTTGGGACTTGCGTGAATTAGTGACCTGATGTTGGATAGTGTGCACGACGCTTCAATCAATCTTTTGTTTCCATATCTTACTCATTCATCCTTTGCCTCTCTATCTAAGGTTTTCTTCTCGAGTTAATGATAATTTATAACTTGGAGCTTAGTGTTCTTTTTTATTACTTACTATGAATTATGATCTCACTTTAGTTTATTTTTTGAATAATTATGACTTTGAAAATTTGTTAAATTTGCCCCCATCATAAATGTCGGCGTAAGACCTAACTACGTTCACTTATAAAAGACGCTCTTTGGTGCGCTCAGAGATCACCGTTCAGATCTTCTGCCTAAATCGATTCGGAATCCAGGTAAAATATATATTTTAAAAAAATGCAATGACTTTGTTACCTTATATATACAGTATGAATGAAATTACAATCAACCGAGCAGCTAGTCTACTTGGTTGTGCTTTCAATATGCAAGCTGGAGCTTGGAGGTCAGCAGTTTGAAACTCAACTGCTTCATTTTTTGCATTTTTGTAAAATCTTGCTTTAACGGTCATCTAATTATTTTTTATTGGTCCTGGGGCGAGTATGTACTAGTGTATGGAGGACGGGAATACGTGTTGAATTCTGTGTTTTAAGGATGGAAATGGATTCCAACAGCTAGGAACTGTTTCATTGTATAAAAAAATAATGAAATTTGATATGTTCGATTAAACCGATCGAAACTAGCAATTTTTGCAGTTCGATTTTGCAACGGTTTTAGTACTTCAATTGGTGCATTTCGATTCGCATCTGTGCTATGCGGTTTAGTTATCGATTCTGCAGAATTGGTGCGATTTTACACCGTACGGTAGGGATGTCAAAAAAGCCCGAAACCGACGGGTCGACCCGAATAGACCGATAAAAAAGGTGGGTTAGGGCTGAATATTTTTAGCCCGAATGGCCCGAACCGAAAATAGCCCGAGCCCGATAGGGTTGGCCCAAAAACCGAGTGGGTTGGCCCGATTAACCGAACACATTCTTAATAATTGATTTTTAAACTTTAATACTTTGCTTTTTAATTCAATAATAACATTTTGATGCATGTAGAATATGTTTTGATTTTTTCCAATGGTTAATAACAAACATCTATGATATAAAAGTCAAAGAAAGATAGTCATTTATATTAAATCTATATACAATTTTTATCAAAACGAAATTAAAGTTAGATATTATGTAAACTTATGTTAAAAAAATACTCCTACTACTTTTTCTATCTAAAATAAAGCGAATTGTCTTGATTTAAAAAATAAGACATATTTTTATTAAAAGAATATGATTATTTATATATATAAAAAAACATATAAAAAATCGTAAAACTTACGGGCCCGAACGGGCTAGCCCGAAACCGAATGGGTTAGGGTTAGGGTCGAAAACTTTTAGCCCAAAAAATAAAAAAACCGACTAGCCCGAACCGAAAATAACCCGAAACCGAATGAACTAGCCCGAAATCGAGTGGGCTGGCCCAATTGACATCCCTACCGTACGGCACCGATGTGCACCCCTACTTAAGGGGCTCTTGGGTGTGGGTGCCCTAATGCTACAACTTTTAACAATTTCGTTAGTCTTTTAGCATATTTCTTTTAGGGCGTGTTTGATGGGGTATATTGGGCTTGATAAATTGTATTTCTATCCTTTTCCTTCTGTTTGATACGAATTGTATGTAGTAGCTAAGGCCCGCAGTAAACCTCAGGCCCGTAGCAATTTTACTGTTCCAATTAGAAATTGGAACCACCGCCCACCCCCAGTTCAGTAATCTCCCTCTGTACAGTATTTTGGATTACAATTCCCGTTGTCAATTTTGTCCCTGAATTTACTTCAAAATCAATTCCCTGGTTAAATCTCGCCCTATTCCGTCATAAAGTCAGACGCATTTAGGAAGAAAGTTCTTCGAGCCTTCTTCACCTACGAACTGAGGAATGCTATCAATGCAACATGTATTATAAAGAATGCAGCAGGTATTCACATAAACCAAAAATGCAGCATGTATTATCAAGAATCAATTTACCTATGTGGCTATGTCAAATGCAGTAGGTATTGGGGTGTTTATTGCTCAGTTTCAATTTTTTTGCCAAAGGTATGCCCAACAAATTGATGGAGTTGAATCTCAATAACATTTTCGATTAGTTGAGAGAAAAGAAATTTACAGATCTTGTAACCCAAGCAATTCTGACATACAATCCTAAAAAACTCTATCATCAAACCTATTGAAAACGAAATGAATCAAGCAGCTATTAAAAACCTTCTACAATACCAAAAATCTAAAAAACCCTATAAAAAAACCTTACCTTGATGGAAGGTACTCATGGTGTTTATTTCGAAGATAGAGCAAATGCACGCCACGAGTTCTTCCGGAAAATTGACTCAATTGTACAGCGGCCAAAATCTTCGTCGAAGAGCTGATTTTGTGTGAATTATGGAATGAAACTGAAATTGGTGAAGATGAACCAAATAAATGTATTTTAATTATCTGATAAAAAAATTCGTGCCTAAACAGAAAGAAATTGACGCTCATCTGCTGATTTTCGTGAATTGAAGATGAAGGATAGTTTAGACTTTTCCATGAGTAAGTGGAGGACAATTGCGTAATTTCAACATATAATCTACATCTTAATTTATATTATCAAATACATGCAATTCATATATGTATTTTAGTGGAGGCTATCAAACATTCAAAACGTATTATCTAGAGATTATTTACCAATTATCTAGAGATTAGTTCACAATCTACTCCCAATTATGTTACATGCTAAGAGCACTTCAAAAGAAAAGTTGCATATTCTAAATGGGAGGTTGCACTTGCAACACACATTCATTCTGCTATATGTTAATGTCACACATAAGTTATTTGTAGTATCAATTTAGAGACTAAAACATCAAGCCTTAATTATTTCAACTAACATAGAGCAGATATACAAGATAAGAAATCATTTGGTAGAAGGGAGAGGGTTGTATGGAACACTCCCAAATGCAGCAACATCACCAGGTCGACTGAATACAATCTGCCATTAATGAGAAAAACATAACATTATTTACATGATTAATTATGACATTAATTAGCATTTTAGAATGTACACAAGAATTTTTCATGACAGTATATTATACAGTGTTGAAAAATAGAGATATGATAGTTTTGATCAAGCAATGATAAATACATAGACATTTGGCGAAGCTATGTTACCTGATAATCTCCGAAAACACAATATTTGAATCCAGCAGCAAAAAAGTCATAATAGTATTCCCAGGTCCTTATGAACTTCTCATCAAATCCGAGAGCCATAATATGACTAACAAAGAGGAAAATTTAGCAAAATAATATGAAGTAATAGTGCAATTTGGTCATATTTCTACTTGCCACACCTTTGGTTTTGGAGGAAGTTCTGTCGCCAACATCTAAGGGTGTGAAAGTAATGACATCCTATTTCTTCTAGGTGCACCACACTGCATACATCATTTCAATGAAACAAAGCAGTAAATAATTTACCTAAGAAATATATTTAAGAAGAACTATAATGTCACCTAAGCCTGGACGCAGCGGCCATTGCAGATATTACTCGGTTAAGTGAAGGCAGACATCCACCATGAAATATGTATTCCTTGGCAAAATCATTGCTGAGCCTCGCCTCATCATATTTCTCGTCAGCTATTGCTAATAACTGATGTAAAAAATCAAGTAGTTTTAAAGCTGAAACTAAAATCTGCAAAGCTGTTTTATCAACCAAAATGTACTCGTTACCTGAAGAACAAGAATACCATTTTCAGCTAATGAATATTCACAGCATTTGAAAAATTCATCCATATATTCATGCCCGACTTGTTCTATCATCTCACTGAAAATTGAGAAGTGCATATGGTTTACAGTAAAGTGACAACTCAATTTAAGAGGTTGAGTTCATTGGAAACTTTAGAAATAAAGGTCTCACCATGATACTATCCTGTCATATCTATAGTTGCTAGGCAATTGGCGGTAGTCGCAAAGAAGAATTTCAATTTGATCCTGATATTGCAATTTATAACTTGATCAATACAAACTCTATAACAAGCCAATTCTTAAAAGACACCGTAAGATGAAGAATATTAGAGGCCTTTTCCATGCCGAACATGGTCATCTGTATAAAATAGTTCAATAAAATGTTATACCTGTAGACCTGCTTCTTTTACTTTCAGTTCTACGTATTGCAGCTGCTTTTCTGACAATGTAATGCCGGTATATTTGCATCCTGTGTTTTTTACTACTTCAAATGCGAAACCTCCCCAACCACATCCAATCTCTAGAATGTGATGATCTTTATTAATTCTTGCCTGTAGTCAAAGAGAATTGAGCACGAGAGTTATTATGCGAGCCACATTTCTATATTTTTTGAAGCTCACACTAACCCCTCTAGGTGACTCAAATCTCTGACTTACGGGATGGAGGGGAAGCGTGTTACTATCTAAGCTATGCTTCTTCATCTATGCGAGCCACATATATTATTATTTATTATTAGAGATAAGTATAGTTTATGTCCCGAACTTTGACATTTTTCTGAAAAGATTTCCTCAATTTTCGCTTATTTTACTAGAAATCTCGAATTTTGAAAAAGAAAATGTAATTAAGGACCGAGATCAAGAATCCAGCAACAGAAATATAAATTGCTCGCCAGATTCTCATGTGGATATTATATAGATTTATTTCCACCTTATTATCAACGTGAGTATAGAATCTGTCCCAAACTTTGGTCTTTGTTGAAAAATGTCCACCTTAATTTACGTGTATTTTTTGTCAATCCTAAACTTTGAGAAAAATTGTAATTATTGCCTGAGATCTAGAATCCAGAGTCAAATTTTTGTGTGGATTTTTCATGGATTTTTTTTTTCCACCTAAGTTCTAGAGCTATAATTACGACTTTTTTCAGAATTAAGAATTTCGTGATTCAGCTTTCTATTGTCGGATTCTCAATCTCAGGCCACAATTACAACTTTTCAAAATTTGGAATTTAAAAAAAATAAATGTAAATTGGAGATATTTTTTTTTTAAAAAGTGCCGAAAGCTTGGGACATAAACTAAACTTATCTGTTATTATTACTATATTATTAGTCTAATAAGCTAAGATATATTGAAGTATTAGTTGGGTGGTTTCTTCATTATCCACATTAAAACTCCTCATTTTACCCACAAGTGTATATCCTATCAAACACAAATTCTTCAATATTGAATGAATGGGTTTCCTGAAAAGTTCATTCTATCCACTCTACATATTTCACCTTCTCAATTTATTCTCATGGATTGAGGTATGAGTACTCAATCCTTCATGTAAAAGTTAAGAATAAGACTTGGATTTTAAAGTTCAGTTAAACTAGTGCTTAAGAAATAAATTAATTACTAACTTTTGGCATCCAAAATGATCAAGTCGAGGTTTAACTAATGTTTCAGTGAATTTCACCTTTTCAATCAAAGTATGGACTTTCCGAAGCTGTGCATTCATCAAGTCTTCACCTGGATTCTGCAATGACAGTTTAAGTAATAAAATTGGTAAAAGGCCTATCAACAGATCTATCTATTGAAATCACTAATATTACCCGAAACATTGCACAAGAGTACGTCATTGTCTCATCCAAGAATAGAGAAAACAATTCATTGCTCTGCCAAAAAAAAGAAGGAAGAATAAGTTTCAATATTATTAAACTATTGGTGTACATTATTTCTCCCAAAGTTTGCTATGTCATTAATATAGATGAACACATTTCATTGTATTATTTTGATTGCTTTGAGTTTTCAAATTAAATTAGCTTTGTACCTAGATTACATAATGCAAGGTCGGAAGTAGTCCCATAATTACATTTACTGCTATTTTTGGAGGATATTACACTTCGTATTATTAAAGCATAATCAGGAAATGGTTTGTGGTAAACCTCAGCCTAGACACGGAAAACTTTCATTCCAAAATAATTTAAAATAAATAATTAAGTGAGATATATGTCCACTCACTAGGTCATAATGCATCGAGACGTTACGGCGTGCCTGAGATAGTGAGTTCTTTCTGGAAACAAGCTTGAAGAAATTTCTTGCCATTCCTATTATAGATGCATAAAACAACTTTGGAAACCATCCCCTAGCGATATCAGCGTTCATCGCTGTATTTGCTATAATCAACTGCAAAATACAAGTCCCAAAATTATTTTTATTAAGCAATGATAGATTATTTGGATCCATTTCTTTACCAGAAAAAAGTTGAGAAGGCCTTCATTTGCATCAACAAAAGAAATGTCACCATTAATGTAGGCATCAGCAAATCCTAAATCATCCTCCATTGCGACCTGTGAGAACAACATCCAGTTTGACTACAATTACTGATGTCCATTTGTTGTAACTTGAAATAAACTATTTTTAACGTGTAATAACCTAACCATACCTTCCAATAGAACTGGGGTTTGTGAACTCTCAAAGTAACTTTTAAATTGCTCTTTTTTCTTGTACCTTCAAAGGTGAAGATTTTACCACCTTCTTCCAGAAGACTGTTTAGCCACAAGTTTTGTCGGTTATAATCTAACGCTTGTTTCAGCAAAGGCAAAGGTCGTCAAAATCACACACATTTTTCTTTAAACAGTCTTAGAATATTATTATCTGTTATATATTGCAGAAACCAAAGAAGCAGTTGGTTAAGTCATTGACTAGAAGCTCACATTAGACATCCAGTAGCAATAAATCGCTGGAGAAACCTCGTAACGAAAACAAAAGCCCCAGTTTCAAACCAGGATGGAACCATGCATTTGGGGTTGTTTGAAAAAGTATAATGTCTTCTAAGCATGCCACTTGCAGCAAGTATGCCTGCCTGTCAACATCGAATTTATGTCAATAGAATAAAAGTTGGTCCAGGTTTAAAAGTCGTATCTATGGTGTGGTGAAATACCTTTACTCCATCCTCAGGGAAGCCATAGCCTTGAAGTAGAACATGTTATACCACAAAAGACCATAAGTCATAATATAAACAAGATGCTCGACATAAAGTTTTGTAATTCACCTTGATATGCTCCACAGAACCATAGTCCCCTCTTTCCTTGGATAACATTGAGCTCAGACGAAGCTCTGGATGCAGCAACTGACGGTATAGGGTGGCTAGTTGATGACCTATACAATGTATGTTTAGGTGTACGAAGTGGATTTAAAATCACGAGATATGAAACGTCGTGTTCTTTTATTTTCTGTATATCCATTAAAAACATAACAAGAAACTGGTTTAGTTACCACAGTTCAAAGAATTTTAGTTGATGGAGTATTTAAAGTAAATTGCAAAACCTGAACGTTGTTGAGCCAATATGTTATACAAGCTTTGTCATTGGTAGTTCCAAGAAAATTCCTTGAGCCCCATGCCCCTCGGATTTTTGGCATTTGATTGTCGTCATGATGAAGGAAAATATCACTGTCGTGAGAATACAATTGTAAAAAAGGATTCATGACTTCAAAAAATTAGCATCTTCCCTAAATATTATTCAGGAAAAGTGCAATTAAGTCGTGCACAGAAAACAAAAGAATTTATGCTTTCAATATACCATCCATCTAAGGAAAAGTTCCGAAAGATAAACAGTCAATTTGTATGTAATACAAAAGTTCATATATCAATGTCTTTATGAAGATTCAACTTTCTAGATATGATCGTTATCGCTTAATGCAACAGTAGTTGGTTTTGCACAGAAAAAAAGAAGATAAAAACGAAGGTTGACATGAAGAAGATAAAGGAAACCTGTAGGAATATTGAAAAGCACCAAGTATTCTTAATTCATCATATGTCGCCTGCGTTCCTAGGATCTTTAGAGCATCTGGAGCATGTGCAGCAATTATGCACTTATCATATGCTTCTTCCAAGCCATCTTTACATGTAATAGTACAACCTGAACCTGCATCATTCTTGGTTACACTAATTTATATTTGAGATATTTGTTTGAGAGAAAGCAAGTGAGGAGTAGTGCTTTGATGTATACTTACCCATGTCATTGGTAAAAACTGAACATATTTCAGAATCGGTTTTCACTTGACATCCTCTACTTTCCAGCTCTTTCTTGATCTACAGTAAAATCTTATAAGAGTCTATTTACATTTAATATGTCTGAATCATGCCTAGCTTGTTCCTCAAATGACATTTGTAGATTAAAGAGAAACTCACTACCTACCCCATTGACATAACTTTGTGAAAGCCATTTCGGTGTAAACCGTTTAGTGAGGCCAAGAAGCTGGAAAAAAGAAAATCATTCTAAACATTTAAAAAGAAAGATATGGTAACGATGCCACATCAATTTACTAACAAATGTAAACGTCTACCTCCAGAATGTCGTGATTACGCAAGATCGAAAGTGTTAAATAGGCAGAGAAGGTCATCACTGCTGAAGAGCATGACCAAATAGAAGCACAAATTGGAATCTGGAAAGAAACAAATTTCAAAGTAAGATTTTTGCTTGCATGACATGGACATAAAGTATGATTTTTGAATAGTCTTACAAGAAAAGCTTTCTGAAATAACTCAGAGTAACCACGGGATTGGACGAAGGTCCCCAGTGTTTCATTCCGGTCAATATCTGGATTGTTATCGAGCTCTTCAACATAACTGCAATTAGTGGAGAACTAATAAATGCCATTATTACAATCAAAAGAGGGCTGAGTTTTCTTAATTATGATACTACTTACAGAGAGGCGTCGTCTCTGAACTTAATGATTTCCCTAATCATTTTCCAAAACCATGGATTCAGGGCATTCTTCTTTTGTGCAAACAAACTTGAGAGTCCATTTCGAGTGCCCCATTCATAACCTTGGCCTTGATCCAAGCTCACAGAGTATGAAATGTCAGAGACCTCAGTATCAACTCCAACACTCTCAAATAGTTCCATCACCTCTGGATACATAGCCTGTCCAATAATTGAATCACAGGTCACACTTACACACATATTTTCGATAAACAATAAATCAATCATTCACTGTCTTCACATTCTTCTATCATTTGAATTCAACTCAACAGTGAATAGAAAGTTTCAGTTCTTGGATCTATGACTGCAAATAGGACGAATGGAGTTCTAATCCATGAATGCATAAGGACTACTTTGGTGAGACAAAGTACCTAATAGAGAAAACAAGCATTTCCAATTTCCATTAAAAATCCCAATATTGATAATTCCAATAGCCTCGTAATAGAAAAGGCCGCGCACACTTGTATTGGAGAGAAAGAAAAGATGAAGAAGCATGAGCATGACCAAGGCATTCGGAGCCCAGACAAAAGAAATCGCCATTTCTTTGAGCTTGAGGAAAGCCAAGTTAAGTTGGATTTAGGGAAAATGAATGGTGAGGCATTTCATCGAACATGTGATGCGCTGAGGAAGCACCATCATTAAATATCTAATGCTAGCTCTCGAGAATTGGTGCTTTCTACCAACGCTGCGTCCTCAGTTCTACTATATCAAATTCATTTCTCCATTTTTTATTCAGGCACATATATAATTTGCCGCAAAAAAGAAAAAGAAAAATGCTGTTTATCATAGTGTTCTCCATTCAAGAAGAGTGAGAATATCTAATCCCGCCTTCTTATCATATTGGGTGTGTTTGATAGCTAAAACAAAACTTTGACTTGCTAAAATAAAATTAGAAAAAATCTCAATGTTTTATTTTGTTTTCTTGCTAAAATTGTTTGCGTTTATTTGACTTCATTGTAATTTATTTCAATACTTACATGATTTACAAAAATAAAAATATCTATTAAAATTGACATTTCTTTAGGTTTATCGAAGAAAATATGAAAGTCACCAAAATAAAGTACTAGAAAGCATAAAAACAAAATCTCCTGTACACCCGGAGTATTAGTGACATTTCGATATAGTGATAGTGTCATTTAGTGTTAGTGTCATTTTAGTATAGTATTATTTATATAACATGTGATAGTGTTATTTGTAAAACTGAATAGTGTTAGTGTCATTTCAAAATAATGTTAATATCATTTACACGTGGATATACAGTATATTCGAGTGTACCAAAGACCACCTCAAGAATAAATACTGCCAGTAAAAATTGAAAATAACTGTCCTTTATGTACCATTTTTATTTAATTTAAGAAAGCTATCTATAAGTTATGGAGATTATTATATAATTTTAATTAAATAATGAGTACTATTACAGACAAGCTTCCGGTACTACGTTGATAGCTTATGTGTGGGCCAGGGGCGAGCCTTGCCGCTACGGGGGTGGGGTGACGGTTTTGCTGATAATTGGACGAAGATGACAACGACTAATTTCCTTTTCTTTTATTTATTTATTTAAATATATAAGGTTAAAATTATAAATTACTCATGTAATTTATAGTTATACATTTCTTATCAATCCCGAATATTAATTATCTTAAAATTTTATTTTACGTATCAAACACTCAAATAAATAACTAATCTCACATTTTCTATATTATTTTATCTTGATTTTATTCATTATAATAGAGTTAATGAAAAAGGGACAAAAATTATCATTATTATTATCATTATAGATAGAAAAAGGGACAAAAATTAACTAAGAAATGAAAAAGACCTCACACCTGATCAAAAATCATAAATCGTAGGTCGAGAGTAGTGCCATCAACAATAGCAGTCTTGGCCTGACCGCCTAAATTAGTTTCCTTCTCATACACTACCACATCCACACCTTCTTTCGCCAAAACATACGCCGATGCTAACCCACTTACGCCGCCGCCTATCACCGCCACTCTCGTCATCTTCAACGTTAATCTTTACAATTTTTAAATAAATTTCTACATATGTTACTATCAAATTGTTTATGCCAATACCATGTCGCGATTTACAATATAATTAATGCTTACCTTGTGAAGTTGTATGGTGAGATTAGTGCAGCTATTACTGTAATATTGGAATATTACACCCCCTCCTTATATATAGTCCATTGAAAAACCGTTCTAGGTACTTTAGCTAACATTTGTGTAAGCCAATTTGAAAGTAGGGCGGCCGGGCGGCGCAGCTAAACTTTGTAAGCCAATTTCAAAGTTTGGGGGGCGCCGGCGTAGCTAAACTTTTTTAACAACAAATATGTTTACATAAACAAATAAATAATTCCTACATATAATTAAATAAATATATTATATTTTAAATTCTAACTTTAAGATATATAATTATTTTTTTTACAAATTCATATTAAAATTTCCTTCTCCTTAATATCATTAAAAACTACTATAATTAAAAATATTTAAATTTAAAATAATTACTCCCTCCGTCCACGAAATAACTTCATTGGAGGGAGTGGTACGCGTTTTAAGAAAAAGATTGTTGAATGTATAGAGAGTGGGGAAAATGTTGCTGAATGTATTGAGAGCGGTGAAAATGTGTTATAATTAATATTGGAAATTTTGAAAAAATAAAAAGTAAGAGTAATTATAAGTGGTGGGGTATAGTCCAAAAATAAGTAGAATTTTTTTTTGTGAACGTCCCAAAAAGGAAAGATATGAAGTTCTTTCAGGGAAGGTGGGAGTATAATTTAAACAATCATGTAAGCTTTTATGCAAGGCAAAAAAAAGCATTTACTTATTTTTTTCACCAACAAATGAAAACAAAATGAGAAAAGAGAATGTTGTTCAATATTTGAGATAAATGAGAGTAAACAAAATTTATTTTGACATTTAGACAATTATAACTTCTTTATTTCAAAATTATTTTTTATAATTTTTACATCAAATTAATAATCTTCTCGTAATTTTTAATTTTATATTTTTATATTAAATATTTTTTCATGAATCAAAGTTAACAATTTTTAGAAAGAATTAAAATAGAAAAAAATGTGGTGGGAAAAAATTGAGAGTAGAGATAAAATTGGGAGGTTAAAAAACTCATCTTTTATATGTATATACTTTATGTCAAATCTTAATAAAAATATATTATAATTATATTTTTCTATTTTTCAAAATTATATTTCTAGAGGGGAGAAAGACATATGTAATCAAAAGCATATAGTTTGAGACTTATATAGCCACCACTTTTAAACAATGACTTTGGGGGTCAAAATGAAATGAAAAGACAAGCATGCCCTTACTAATTAGTGAATAAAAATAAAACAAAATTTAAATTAAATTTTGACTTGAAAAATTTGTAATAAAACAAAATAAAAAATTGAAAGTTGACCTTAATAATTAAAAAAACAGAATGAAAAATTGGAACTGCTTATTTTTCTCCCCACCGCGACCTCACTTTCTCCCGAACGAACGGCGAACGACGACCTCTCACCCGAACCGAGACTTCTTCTCCTTCCCCGTTGAGAGTACCGGAGAAGCAGCAGCAGCGTCGATCCTGAGCAACGGAGGCTTTGGTTTAGTCGGGAGATCCGACGCCGATGGCGACTCTCGCCGATTCACGGAACAGCGGCAGACGGAGCCAAGTGGCGCGGAAATTCCGCCTGAGTCAGCAGAGAGCTAGGGCTCGTTCGACAGAACGGCGACTGATTTTCACCGGATTTTAGAGAAACCACGATAGCATCGGCTCCCCCAATTTCAGTGTAGCAACGCCGGGCTTGAGAAGAGATGAGTAGCCGACTGGTTTTGGCGAGCAAGATAAGAGATAGAGAGGAGAGATCGAGGGATGGAAGGCCATGAGCAAGGGCTAACTAGAGTGAGCTCCATCCCTTTGCCTTGCAACTGTAATGGAAACTCTGTTTCTAGTAAATTTCTGCTGATAGCATTATGGATGGACAGTTTTAAGGCTTTATCATGGGAAATAACCATCCATTGCGATGATTCCCAGGGGAGCTGTTTGAATGAGCACTGGAAAACATTTGAAAGTTATTTGTCTGGTAAGAAGTACTTGGTTGCAGTTGACCCTTCCTCATCAATCATTCCTGTAACTAACAACGATGACAAGGTTACAAGTTGTGCTGTAGTCTGCCCCAGTGACTTGATTTCATCTTCAGAACAAAAGCTGAGTTCTGCCGATGAGATTGGCAGTACTTGCTATGCATATCATATGATAACTGGTTGCTTCAATGGCAGCTTAAAACTGTGGAGGAGCATGCCAGTTGATTCTTTGATCTCAGAAAAGAAGTGGGCTCTTGTTGGTCTCCTTACTTCTCAGCAAGGACCTATACTAAATGTCACTATGAGTCCCTGTGGTCAAAAGATTGCTTCAGCCTCCAAAACTAGTCAACTCAATTATTCTACTACACTTTGCATATGGGAATGCATGCATGTAAAAGGTGTGGGCAGCTTCATGCTGGAAGATAAACTATGTTTTGATGGGGAGATTGTTGCTTTTAATTGGTTAAAACTGGGAATTGGTCAGCTATTCCTCGGGTCATGTTTGACACCTCTAATTTTGCACGTCAGTTTGTTTAGATAGAAGAAACTATGGTGTTTCCCACTGAAATTATTTGTTTTAAGGTTTATTTGATTTACTCCCATTTTTCGTTTCTCACTTATGGAGTAATATAATTCATTTAGCTTTACATTTCTATTGCAATTTCACACATGTTGCTTTGGAATATAGTTATTATTTTTGTTGATAAAAAACAACTCCTGATGATTGCAAACTTTGATGAATGTGTATTCCTGCCATATAAATGATTATTTAGGATTCCAATCATATGATTTGGTTGTAGATTGACTGGATTTTTATCAAGAGTGATAATCTAGCAATTGTGATTTATTTTTCTTAGTAATAAAAGTATAAAATTGTATCTACACAGAATTTTATTTGTTTAGCAATTATGATTTATTTATTTAATACTTTAAGACTCGTGAACATAATCGAGCTTATACGAACTTTCTAAATTTATATTTATATTAAAAATAGTGTTCAATTCATTACCCCCTCAAACACATTGGACATATATCGCATGAGAGTTAAGTACACTAAGAGTACGTGTTAGAGTGCATATAATAGCATCGTAGTAATTGAGACGTGTTTGATTAAAAACAAGTATTCGATTTGATGTGTTAACCCTTGAATTTAACATAGGAGATTAAAAATCCAAATTTCCGATGCCCGAAGTCCTTCAAATCGGGAAAATAGTAAGAGTTCTACGGTGCACATCGACAGTGCACAACTACGTACACAGTGAATCGGGGAATACACAGTCAACCACAAACGGGGCATGTTTTAGTAATTCATATGCAATTAAGTGAAATTAAGTATGCAATTTCAATTAATAGACATTATATTCAATAAAAATGAGTCAATAGTGTTCAATTCCATTACCCCCTCAAACACATTGGACATATATCGCATGAGAGTTAAGTACACTAAGAGTACGTGTTAGAGTGCATATAATAGCATCGTAGTAATTGAGACGTGTTTGATTAAAAATAAGTATTCGATTTGATGTGTTAACCCTTGAATTTAACATAGGAGATTAAAAATCCAAATTTTCGATGCCCGAAGTCCTTCAAATCGGGACAATAGCAAGAGTTCTACGGTGCACGGTGACAGTGCACAACTACGTGCACAGTTTAACAACTACGTACACAGTTTGCCCCAAACGGGGCATGTTTTAGTAATTCCGATGCAATTAAGTGAAATTAAGTATGCAATTTCAATCAATAGACATTATATTCAATAAAAACGAGACAATAGTGTTCAATTCCATTACCCCCTCAAACATATTGGGCATATATGGCATGAGAGTTAAGTATACTATGAGTACGTGTTAGAGTACATATGATAGCATCGTAGTAATTGAGGCGTGTTTGATAAAAAAAACAAGTATTCCATTTGATGTGTTATTACTTGAATTTGACGTAGGAGATACAAAATCCAAATTTCCGATGCCCCATGTCCTTCAAATCGGGAAAAAATAGCAAGAGTTCTACGGTGCACGGTGACAGTGCACAACTACGTGCACAGTTTAACAACTACGTACACATTTTGCCCCAAACGGGGCATGTTTTAGTAATTCCGATGCAATTAAGTGAAATTAAGTATGCAATTTCAATTAATAGGCATTATATTCAATAAAAACAAGACAATAGTGTTAAATTCCATTACCCCCTCAAACATATTGGACATATATCGCATGAGAGTTAAGTACACTAAGAGTACGTGTTAGAGTGCATATAATAGCATCGTAGTAATTGAGACGTGTTTGATTAAAAACAAGTATTCGATTTGATGTGTTATTACTTGAATTTGACGTAGGAGATACAAAATCCAAATTTCCAATGCCCCATGTCCTTCAAATCGGGAAAAAATAGCAAGAGTTCTACGGTGCACGGTGATAGTGCACAACTACGTGCACAGTTTAACAACTACGTACACATTTTGCCCCAAACGGGGCATGTTTTAGTAATTCCGATGCAATTAAGTGAAATTAAGTATGCAATTTCAATCAATAGGCATTATATTCAATAAAAACGAGACAATTGTGTTCAATTCCATTACCCCCTCAAACATATTGGGCATATATCACATGAGAGTTAAGTATACTAAGAGTACGTGTTAGAGTACATATGATAACATCGTAGTAATTGAGACGTGTTTGATAAAAAACAAGTATTCCATTTGATGTGTTATTACTTGAATTTGACGTAGGAGATACAAAATCCAAATTTCCGATGCCCCATGTCCTTCAAATCGGGAAAATAGCAAGAGTTCTACGGTGCACGGTGACAGTGCACAAGTACGTGCACAGTTTAACAACTACGTACACATTTTGCCCCAAACGGGGCATATTTTAGTAATTCCGATGCAATTAAGTGAAATTAAGTATGCAATTTCAATCAATAGGCATTATATTCAATAAAAACGAGACAATAGTGTTCAATTCCATTACCCCCTCAAACATATTGGGCATATATCGCATGAGAGTTAAATATACGTGTTAGAGTACATATGATAGCATCTTAGTAATTGAGACGTGTTTGATAAAAAAAAAAAAGTATTCCATTTGATGTGTTATTACTTGAATTTGACGTAGGAGATACAAAATCCAAATTTCCGATGCCCCATGTCCTTCAAATCGGGAAAATAGCAAGAGTTCTACGGTGCACGGTAACAGTGCACAACTACGTGCACAGTTTAACAACTACGTACACATTTTGCCCCAAACGGGTCATATTTTAGTAATTCCGATGCAATTAAGTGAAATTAAGTATGCAATTTCAATCAATAGGCATTATATTCAATAAAAACGAGACAATAGTGTTCAATTCCATTACCCCCTCAAACACATTGGACATATATCGCATGAGAGTTAAGTACACTAAGAGTACGTGTTAGAGTGCATATAATAGCATCGTAGTAATTGAGATGTGTTTGATTAAAAACAAGTATTCGATTTGATGTGTTAACCCTTGAATTTAACATAGGAGATACAAAATCCAAATTTCCGATGCCCGAAGTCCTTCAAAACGGGAAAATAGTAAGAGTTCTACGGTGCACAATGACAGTGCACAACTACGTACACAGTGAATCGGGGAATACACGGTCAACCACAAACGGGGCATGTTTTAGTAATTCATATGCAATTAAGTGAAATTAAGTATGCAATTTCAATTAATAGACATTATATTCAATGAGTCAATGATAGTACACAACTAGTGTACACATTTGAGATTTTAATTAATTTTGAACAAATTACCCATTAATCGAGCATAACTAATTAAGATTTTTATGAGCCTCCAACTCATTAGTTAATAAATATATTTATAAATTCAAGAATTAATTAATTAATTAAATTACTATATAAATGATAATTAAGCTAATTCATAAATACTATGTCAACTATGTATATAGTTCAACTATGCACAACATTTACATGGTTGATGTTATTCAACTATGTACAAATTTAATCAATTATTTACGTATTATAGTCAATTGTACACATAATAAATATTTAAAAATAATAAATAATATGTAACTTAATTAATTAAAAATAACTAATATACTTAATTAGAAATTTAATTAACTGGCTAATTTATATATAAAAAATATTTATTAAATTTCAGTAATAACTAATTAAAATTTTTTGAGCGAGCTCTAACTCATTAGTTAATAAATATATTAATAAATTCAATAATAATTAATTTATTTAATTAAATTAGTAATATACTAATCGATTTTAATCTAATTTAGATCATAATCAAGAATGGATACAGCTTGGAACTAAATAAATGACTCTTCAAATCAATAGATTTCTTGTGTAACAAAACTTACATGTGATATCTTCATGTCTTTCACTGCAGCATAAATTAGGTGTCTTGTTAATTTTACTTTGATCATCGTCTTCTCCTTCTGCATTTTAAAGTCTTACAATTCAAGCCCCTGGCAACACCATTAATCAAATTCTGCATCTTCATCCCACAAGCTCGCCAAATGATGGGATGTATGAGGGTTCAATTGTGCAATTTTCCAAGCTAAAGCACCACCCGGGGCAGATTGAGGCGGCGACGATCATGGTGCACATCCTCAACAGTAGCGCCTACGTCAAGGCCGCGCAGGAGCTCCGCGAGACGAACCCGCTCCAGAAGCCGAAGCAGGACCGCTACGCCCTCCGCACCTCCCCAAAACACAATCACATGAAATAGAAATAAGAAAGTAAATTGCCATTTCTATAATGAAAATGTTGAAAAGTACATGAAAGTTAGTATATGCTATTGCTGCTCATAAAAATGATCACAAAATTCCATATTATGCAAACTAAATTGCCATTTCTATGATCAAAGCTAAGCAAGGTTATCCACTCTAACACAGCAATCAATATATGAGACGATCCTTCTACGACACCACATTGCACTGCATTATGTGAAGAACCCCTAGAGCTGTTACCTGTTAGCATTGACAAAGGTCTTCAGGCGTTCAAGTATACCGTCACCAAGATGATCGAGCACGAGATCAACTCCGTCAACAACAACCCCTTGATCGATGTTTCTAAAAACAAGGCCCTCCATGGTGGCAACTTCCAAGGGACTCCCATCAGCGTCTCCATCGACAATTCCAGACTAGCAATCGCTTCAATAGGTAAACTCATGTTTTTCCGGCTGCCGAACCAAGCACCGCGTCGCCGACTACTGCTGGAGAGGAAGTCGCCGCTGCTGAGGAAGGGTCGCGCCGCCGACTGGAGTGCTCCGCGCCGCAGAGGAAGGGTCGCCGCTGCTGCTGCCGCTGGAGAGAAAGGTCGCCGCTTCCGGAAGTCGCCGCTGCTGAGGAAGGGTCACGCCGCCGACTGGAGTGCTCCGCGCCGCAGAGGAAGGGTCGCCGCTGGAGAGAAAGGTCGCCGGCGCCAGTGGAGATTTTTTGGGAAGGTCACCGCAAAGAGAGAAAGGGGTTTTCTTATTTTTGTTTTATTTTTTATTCTCTAAGTCAAATAAAATTTATTTTAATTTCCTTTTATTTTTATTCAGTAATTAGTAAGGGTTATTTTGTCTTTTCAATGCTTTTTGACCCCCAAAGTCATTCTTTAAAAGTGGTGGCTATCAAAGTCATAAACTATATGCTTTTGGCTACAAATGTCTATTGTCACTTTCTAGAGAGAGTAAGAGAGTAAAATAGAGAGGTTCAAATAAGTTCAAGAAAAGAGATTATAAAATATAAAATATTTTAAGTCCTTAGATCGTGAATATCTATGGTGCATTCATTACGTGTGAGTATGTATGTGTGTGTGTGTGTATATATATATATATATATTAAAGAGAATATGCACTTATATATGTAGTCATATTGAGGATTGGAACTCAATATTTGATTCTCCATCTTAAAAACACAAATTGTATTGCCCTTAATTTGAGCAGACCAGATCGGGTTGGGCGCATTGGTTCGGGTGATACTTTTGGCACTAATGTTATAATTTGTGCCAAAAGTACCAAATTACTTCCCTCATATGCTCAAAGTACCACAAATTCTATTCCAATATTTCACCTTGTACTATGGGGGAATATGCTTGACCGAGCCCTTGTATTCCGCTGTCAACATGCCTCTAAAATCTATCATGCCTAGGGCCTGTTGAGACCGTTCATGGTCAGAACCTGCCTCTGATCTAGCGCATGAAACTCCAATGATGTCGGGCCCTCAGTGGTGTTGGACTCAAACTTCATATCGGCGTCGAACTATGGCACCAAATGCTTCAAATCCTATCGCTGCAAATCCGATTTTTACATCCTCCACTAACCCCAATACCTCCAACGGGGATAATGTCTACAGTTTTGGGCACAACCTCCACCCGAGAATCAATGTCTTCCCTCCCACTCTTGGTGATCAGAGTCGAGATAGATTTGTCTTGTTCCCTCGTCGTGAGTGGTCTGCGTTAGAATTGCCCTTACCACCATAAAATCCTCGTTGTCCACCTCTTCGACGGAGGCATTGAGGTTGTAACTCCTCATGTGACTGACCGGTGCAAAGAATGGGGGGCTGGTCTCTCCCTCCCCGAGGAAGGTGACGATATTGCATCAAGAGGCTTCCATTTGGACTTTTTGAATGGGGAGGGCCTCAAAGTTTTTTCGGCTCATTTTCTAGCCAAAAAATGGGTTGGCTGCATCCTTGGGCTCCTTCCCCGTCTGGTGTTACTCTTCCTGCCCGGAGGTCTCTACATGGGGTGGCGGCACGACTTACTTCTCTCCTAACAAGGTGGGAGCCTCCGTGTTGGACGTGAAGTTCTCCAGGGGTGTGGTATCCACTGGAGAAGGGCTCTAGTCGGAACGAGACATAAATTTTGATCTGGTGGCTTTGGCTTTCTTGGACTTGGTGGTTTGGGTAGTGCTACGAATGGTGTTCGGTGCATGTCTTTACCATTTTGATGGTTGGTACAAGGATGACTACCGAACGTCAACATCACAGTACGAATGTGCAAATCTAACATCTCAATCATTCCTTGTTACAACGGGAAGTTATGAAAAGAACAACAAATCAAAATTTGAAGAAGGCTCTCCCCAACGGCTAGATTCATTCTTTGATCTATATACATCGAAAGATCAAGATACGCGAAGAGAGGAGGCTCCCCGATGTTGCTATGGATAGTAATAAGTTAAATCCTTATGAACCAGCAACAGTTAAAATAAGAACTAGTTCCACTGTAAACACATTGATCCTTGTCAAGTATTTTTCATTGTAACTGTGTGTTCACATAGTTGGAGACTCCCCTTGCTTAACCTCTTACCCTCTAAAGAAGTAAGGTGTTGAAGTAAGGAAATAAGTCGATGAGTAAGCTTCGGATGTGATCGTTTGAAAGTTGATGGAGTAACGAGTGCTACCGAAAATAGCAAACGAGATCACAACTGCGTAAATTACCACCCACGGTATTGCAACCGCGCAAATTAATACCAACAATATTGCAACCGCGTAAATTGCTAGTACGGTATTGCAACTACGTAAATTGCTAGTACGGTATTGCAACCACATAAATTGCTAGTATTGCAACCATGTAAATTGGTAGGAACGAAATTGCAACCACAAAAATTGCTAAGCAACAGTCATGATCACGGAACTCGTGTGATCAGTCTAAGGTTATTTGACTGGTTAAGCTGACTTGCAGCTATAAAACAAAGAATCCAAGGTTAAAGGATTCCTTGTTGAATTCGTGTGTTATACTTTATAGTTTCTCTTTTGCCTTGTTGAATTTGTTTTTAACTAGTTATATCAAGTATCAACAAACCAACAAGACATTCAATGGAAAACTGATTGTGTTTTTACAATCTGTACTTAGGTTCAATATTGCTTTATATGTCAAATCTTTTAACAAGCCGACCTCATGCATCACAAACTACATGTACATTAACTGACTTCCAAACCTTATCAGTTTGACTCAAGTCGCTGATACTGAGCATTCACAAAAGATTTTCATGAAAACGAGTTTTGATAATCACCAAATTCCGCACTTGTGTTTGAACAGAAACCTCAGCTATCAGTTTACCTGTTATTAGTGAGCTTATCTGATTCAACAACAAGATTACTCTCACCAAGTTGATCTATCTTTATCCAACTGACTCATTATCAGTTGAGCTGTTCAATATTTTGAGAATACATGTATTCTCCTCCCATACCCTAGAACATATACTCATATTGGGACCAACAAATTTTCTTAAGACCTTATGTTTTAAATTCCCTAATTGTTTGTTAATCTTATTATTCGCAAACATCTATTGAATTCTGCTTGTGACATGCTTTGGCAAACTAGTTGAGCTTTCAATGTAACATCCCAATTTTTCATGTATAAACTTCTTGTTTACTCCAATCTAATTGAGATGAACTTGTTTATTTCTATTGTTCATATGTTGGATTTTTTTTAAAAAAATGATTATTAGTTTATGTTAGGTCCGGAGGGTCTCGAATAGGTGTATGGAGGGGGGAATACACCTATGGGCTATTTTTCTCCTCTACAACAGAGGGATCTCAAGATAGAGATCAAAACGAAACTTTACAAGCAAACTGTGACACCTGTTAACTGAAAAGAGTTTTGACCAAACAGGGTTGACGACTGATACTGAAAACTCTTCAGTAAGGAGTTATCAGTTAAGTTACTGGAACTTAACTGATGCACGTAAGGGCTTCAGTCGAGTTTGCTAAAACAGAGATGATAACACTCTTCCTGACTATCAGAGGATAGATCAGTTAGACTGATATCATACGCAGCGGAAATAACTTTGTTTCGTAATAGCATCGATTGAGCACGTTGTTAGTCTTATGTTTCTCTTTGCAGTTATTCAGTATTCAGTTAATCAAATGAAACAACACAAGTAAGAATGTAAAACTGAAAGCTGTAAATAACACAGAGATTTTTACGTGGTTCGGAAAACACTTCCTACATCCACGGTCGGTTGATCAGACCAACAATCCACTCCGCAAGTGCTTAACTGGTGCACTGCAAACCAAACCGTGTGCTTGCCGGGTGCACACAACCGTACCACTGAAGATTCCACTGTTCAGTACCCACACTTCACTCGTGTCGGATTTCTCACTCCTAGCACAACCCGTGCTAAGATCTCTCAGAGTCAGAGTACCTTCCTGAACTCCAAAACACTCAAACACTCTACTCTTTCTCTCGAAAGGAGGTTTGAAAACTTGCCAACTATACTTCAAAGAACAAGTTCTTTGGAGCAAGTTTGACCTAGGCTTCTGGGTAAATAGAGGTTTGCCTAAGGTCTAAGAGAAAGTGTGTAATCAGCAGTGACTGATTTTTGGCTTTGGAATTCTCTTCTTCGATTCAAGCTTTGGGGAGGTTAAGCTTTTGGCTAAGAAACTATTTTGGCAGAGTTTCAGCTTATGTCGTTGAATCGGTGAAGATTGAAGTGATCCTCAAACGCTATTTATAGGAGAGGTCTTGAATAGATCCGTTGGCGGAGAACGTCTTCAAGATTTATTTCGTTGGAGAGCATTCGAATTTGGGCTGAGGCTTCAATCTTCGAGGTTCCTTGTTTGGTGGGAACGGCTATCTTGAAGAGCAGGAGATGTGACATTCCTGATAAAGTAGCCACCAAATAGGAATGACCTCTGCAGAGAGGGATGATCCTAAGATCTCTGCATTTAATGCGGCTGTCCTTTTTGGATTACGTGGCTTCCTTTGAACGTTGGAAGTTCAGTCCGAGGAAGAATGTTTAACTGATACTTGACTTTAGTATCAGTCCGCTGAGTCCACGCGGCACGCATTAAGTAATCAGTTCCTAACTGATTCTTCAACTGATACTTCAGTTGGTATCTTCAGTCTTCAGTCTTCAATCCTTCGTCCTTCAGTCTTCAGTCTTTAGTTTTCAGAACCGCAAGCTAAACTAGAAACGAACTCTAACACTTGAGTTCAAACCATTCTAGTCTATTACAATTAAGACCTATGGATTTTGGTATCATCAAAACAAGGATTAGGATATTCCACAAGGTTCCCAACAATTTCCCCCTTTTTGATGATGCCAAAACCATACAACAGTTCTAGACAAACAAAAAGACTGAACTCAGAGCACAAGTTCTAAAATTGGATGAATACAATTCCCCCTTAACAATAGAACCTATAAACTTGTACTTAGATTCAAGTACGCAACAGTTCTAAAACAGAACAAGGTGAAGACAGTAAAACATTAATCAGAGCATGGACAAAGAGTCATTGTCTTCAGGTTGAGATAAAAAAGAAGTTCTTTTCATTAAAAGTAAGACTGATAAGCCATCAATCGAGATACAGAGCAAGACTTACATTGGAGTAAAAAAAACAAAAACATCATGGGAAACTCATGGACTCCAGCAGTCTGCATTGTTGCGCCTTGAACTTATTGATCTTCATCTTCTGTCTTCGTGTTCCTAAGCTTATTCCACTCTCACTTGTTTTCCGTTGATTTTAGGTCTTATCATTTGGCTAATCTTCCTCATGATCATTGTGATGATCATTTTGCTTGATCGTCTTCAGTCTTTTGAGAATAAGTCTCTAAGAACTTTCCCACTTTTTGGCAACATCAAAAAGGTAGAATTGACTGAAGGATGAAGCTAAGACCATTGCGAGGAAACAGAATCGCAGAATGGTCCAGAGAAAGATGCTGAGGGTAAGAGGTAGATGGAGAATGCGAAGGTTTAGAAAAAGAAAAAAGTGAAAGATGAGAGGAGACGAAGAAATGGCAGGGGTTGATTTGCATGGCTCTCGAGACTGGGAAGAAGAGAGCAGTGAACATGCAAACCAAAGGAGGTTGAGGAGAGGGTTTTTGGTGAAGAGAAAGAAGCATAAGGGGGGAGGTGTGTGGGTAAGGAGAATCGAGTCAGTGGCTACCGTGAGGATAGACACTGTCGATGTTGCACCGGTTGACAACGAGCTCCTGCTCATTGTTGTTGCACCACACGGAAGCTTCACAAAAAGGTGAGAAGCTTGCCTGAGAAACATGTGAAGTCCGTCTTCTTGAGACAGGTACTTCAAACCGTATGGTCCGGGCGTGAGGATGGAAGACACTCGCTTCGCTGGATACAAGTGAGGGTAGAGCAAACTTTGACGTCGGAGAGACGTTGAGATCCAGTGGAAGGGTCTGGTGAAGACCAAGTATGTGAGCGTCATTCTCCCACTCCATGACTTTGCAGTCATTGATTTATCCTTTTGTCGGAACAAATTTTCTCTGCAAACTTTGGAAAGATTGGAAATTTTTCTCACAGTGAAGGCTGTGGAGAGTTGTTAGTTGATGCAGAAAATATGTGAAGACATCATGGTATAAATAGACAAATTTACCAAGTAAGAAGATGAAAAGTTTTTCGAAAATTATGCCTAAAATGTTTTTTTTGAAGTAAAATTTCACGTCCGCCGTCACTGTAGGGGACGGAAGCTTCAAAAGGTGAGAGATATCATTGCATTATGTCATGTCAATGAGGTTCTCAAGAAATTTGATCACAGAGGCAAAAGGTTGGAAAGATTTTTAGAAAAGATCAGGACATGTTCAATCAAATACGAATTTTCCCTTTAAAACTACTTGTCCTTCTCGGATATTCCATTTTCCAACAATCAGTTAAAGATTTTGAAAGAAACTGATCAGTTAGAGAAATAATTTTGAACTTAAAACACAAAGCTCTTAACTGAAATAACTGATTTTAAATAGTAAGCTTAAAAATACTTACTGATCAACTGATCATCGTAGTCAGTCGATACCACTTGATCCTGGTTGATTTATCAGGATGATTTCTCTTCAGATGAGCGCTTGTCTTCATTGCTTTCCACGTCAGCGGTCGTAGAGCAGCAGTTGGTTGACCACCAGTCAGCATGACTGTTTGAGAAAATCTTCAAACACAACATCACTCTTCTGGGTTGATGAGGCCGATCCTTCCATACAGATCGTTGAACCTTTCTTCTGGAAGAGCCTTGGTCAGCAAGTCCGCTCTCTGAACAGCAGTTGGAATCCATTCTACAGAGATATCCTTCTTTTCGATGTGATCACGAATAAAGTGATGTCGAATGACGATATGCTTGACTCTGGTGTGATGAGCTGGATTCTGGGAGATTGCAATAGCACTGGAGCTGTCGCAATAGATTGGGACTTCCTTTTCGTCTATCCCATAGTCCTTCAACTGTTGGACTAACCATAGGAGTTGTGAACAGCAGCTTCCCGCAGCAACATATTCAGCTTCAGTTGTGGATCTCTGTACTTGGTTGAAGATACAGATTTCCCTTCTGATCCTGGATCAACTTTCCAGTTTGTATTCATTGGGATCTTGACTGATTTCATGTGCTGAATACCGAACTTGGCTATCAGTTCCTTGGCATACTTGGACTGATTGATCAGTATTCCTTCGCTGGTCTGCTTGACTTGCAATCCGAGAAAGAAATTCATTTCTCCCATCATGGACATCTGGAATTTGTTGGTCATGATGTCAGCAAACTTCTTGCACATGCGTTCAGATTTGGATCCGAAAATTATGTCATCGACATAAATCTGAACAAGCAAGAGATCTTCTCCTTCTTTGAGAGTGAACAACGTTCTGTCCACAGATCCTTTCTTGAAACCTTGTTCAACAAGATACTCAGAGAGAGTATCATACTATGCTCTTGGAGCTTGCTTCAAGCCATAGAGCACTTTCTTCAGTTTGTACACCTTTTCTGGTCCTGCAACCTCAAAACCTGGAGGTTGTTCCACGTAGACTTCATCGGTGAGCACTCCATTGAGAAATGCACACTTCACATCCATTTGGTATACCTTGAAACCTTTTTGAGCTGCGAAGGCTAAGAAGAGTCCGACTGCTTCCAATCTGGTAACTGGGGCAAACGTCTCATCGTAGTCGATACCTTCTTCTTGACTGTAACCTTTTGCTACAAGCCTTGCTTTGTTTCTCACAACATTTCCTTCTTCGTCTTTCTTATTTTTGAAAATCCATTTCAAACCAATCACATTTGCATCGTCTGGTCGATCCACAAGCTTTCAAACTGAATTCCAATTGAATTCATTGAGTTCTTCTTGCATTGCGATGACCCATTGAGTGGACTTCAGAGCTTCTTCGACATCCTTGGGCTCTGTAGATGATAAGAAACAGTTGAAATTCTTATCTTCGTTGATGCAGTTCTGGTTGATATCAAAGACGAGGTTACACATTGATTTTCGAGTCTTGACACCATCTGATGGTTCTCCAATGATGTTCTTCTTTGAATGGAGTTCAAACCATCTTCGATACTTCTTGATCTGTTCTGGTGATGGTGGGGCTTCTTCAGTCAGAATGGTTCTGAAGTGTTGAGCACCTTCTGGAGCAGGGGAGAGTTGAGCTGGAGCTGCTTCGGCATGTTCAACTCGTTCTTCAGCAACTGGAGTTCCCCCTTGACTGATGCCATCTGCATTGGCTCCAGTCTGAGCTTCAGACCTTTGGCTGATCTTCTGATACTGAAGCTTCTCAGTATCTTCATCTTTTCCTGGTCCCCACACCAAGACAGTAGAAGGCTCGATGTTGTCGATTTCAGCCTTGGAAACTTCAGTGTTCTCAACACATCTTTCAGTTTCCTGTTCCTTGAAATCATCTGTAGACTCATCAAAGACAACATGTGGTGTTACTTCAACACAAAGAGTTTGAGAATTAAACACTCGATAGGCTTTGCTGGATCGTTCTATTCCAGAGTATCCTAGAAAGATTCCTGGATCAGCCTTGCTATCAAATGTGTTTAATCTCTTCTTATCATTGTTGTGGATGAAACACCTAGAACCGAAAGCATGAAAATATGCAATTGAAGGCTTCCTGTTCTTCCATAGCTCGTATGGAGTTTTTACATGTCTTTGAGTGAGGAAGGAGCAATTCTGCGTGTAGCATGCGTTGTTGACTGCTTCGGCCCAAAACTTCAAGGGGAGTTTTGATTCGGCTAGCATCGTCCTTGTTGCTTCCTTCAAAGACCTGTTTCTTCTTTCTGCAACTCCGTTCTGTTGAGGAGCTCTTGCTGCAGAAGTTTGATGACTGATTCCTTGTTCCTCACAATACTCACGAATGACAGTATTGAGGAACTCAGTCCCACGATCTGATCTGATGTTGATGATGTTGACTTTCTTTTCGACGCTCAGTCTTATCAGCAGCTTTGGCAATTCCACCAGTGTCTCTCTCTTGGTGTAGAGAAAGATAACCCAAGTATATCGTGAAAAATCATCCACAACAACTAAGGTGTACTTCCTACCGTTGTAGCTTCTTGGAGAGATTGGGCCAAACAGATCCATGTGAAGTAGTTGAAGAATTCTTTCAGAGGAGTGTCCTGGCTTTGACTTGAATGACGTCCTTGTCTGCTTTCCTCTTTGACATGCTTCACATTCTTGCTTCTTCTGAAACACAATAGAAGGCAGACCTTCTACCAGTTGATGTTTAGCAAGCTTGTTGATCGTCTTGAAATTGAGGTGGTTGAGTCTCCTGTGCCACAGCCAGTTGAGCTCCGAGCTGCTTTTGCTGATGAGACACGTTTCTGGAGGGTTGTCTTCCCATGAGACGACGTAGAGACTTCCTTGTCTGAATCCTTTCAGAACCACCTTTCTTTGATTGTTTCTAATAGTGAATTCGTCCTTTTTGATTTTCACTCTGAAACCGCTGTCACAAAATTGACTCACAGACAACAGATTATGTTTAAGACCAGAAACAAAGCTAACATTACTGATACTGGCGTTACCCATGTCGAGCATACCATAGCCTTTTGTTTCTCCGATTGAGTTATCTCTGAATGCAACTTTGGATCCAGCTTTCTCAACGTATTGAGATAGATATTCTTTGTAGCCCGTCATGTGCTTCGAGCAGCCGCTATCCAGATACCATGTCCTAATTGAAGCTTTAACTTCTTCCTTCTTTTTATGTTTCCTGATTTTGACCTGCAAGGAAGAGTTAATTTAGGTACCCAATCA